>NC_066524.1:413657-443657 GCF_024679095.1 Eriocheir sinensis | reverse complement strand
TGAGCCGAAGAAGGGAAAAAGAAAGAGAAAGGGAAGGAAGGAAGGTGGGTGGTATGGGGGAGGAAGGAAGGAAGGAAGGAAGGTAGGTGGTAAGGATTAGGAAGGAAGGAAGGACGAACTGAAGAGGACGAATTATGGTTTTGATTTTTTTAAAAACTAAGGAAACAGTTCAAGGGCGCAAAGAAAAAATATAAAAAAAGCCCGCCACTAAGTGCTCCTGAATAGAGGTCAAAGGGGTGTCCAAAAAAAGAGAGGTCAATTTCGGGAGGAAAGATATCCTGATACCCTCCTCTTAAAAGAGTTCAAGTCGTAGGCAGGAGGAAATACATATGAAGGAAGATTGTTCCAGAGTTTACCAGCGTGAGGGATGAAAGAGTGAAGATGCTGGTTGACTCTTGCATAAGGGGTTTGGACAGTATAGGGATGAGCATGAGTAGAAAGTCGTGTGCAGCGGGGCAGCGAGAGGGGGAGAGGCATGTAGTTAGCAAGTTCAGAAGAGCAGTCAGCGTGAAAATAACGATAGAAGATAGAAAGAGAGGCAACATGGCGGCGGAATTTGAGAGGTAGAAGACTATCAGTATGAGGAGGAGAGCTGATGAGACGAAGAGACTTAGACTCCACTCTGTCAAGGAGAGCTGTGTGAGTGGACCCCCCCACACACATGATATGCATACTCCATACGAGGGCGGACAAGGCTCCTGTAAATGGATAGCAGCTGGGCGGGGGAGAAGAACTGGCGGAGACGGTGCAGAACGCCCAGCCTCGAGGAAGCTGATTTAGTAAGAGATGAGATATGAAGTTTCCAGTTGAGATTTTGAGTTAAGGATAGACCGAGGATGTTTAGTGTTGAAGAAGGTGATAGCTGAGTGTTGTCAAAGAATAGGGGATAGTTGTTTGGAAGATTGTGTCGAGTGGATAGGTGGAGAAACTGTGTTTTTGAGGCGTTGAAGGACACCAAGTTCCTCTTCCCCCAATCGGAAATAATAGTAAGGTCTGAGGCTAAGCGTTCTGTTGCCTCCAGCCTTGAATCATTAAGTTCCTGTAGAGTGGGTCTTCTATTAAAAGAAGTTGAGTAATGCAGAGTGGAGTCATCGGCGTAAGAATGGATATGACAGTTCGTTTTGGAAAGATCATCAATGAACAACAGAAAGAGAGTGGGAGATAGGACAGAGCCCTGTGGGATACCACTGTTAGTAAGTTTAGGGGAAGAACAGTGACCGTCCACCACAGCAGAAATAGAACGGTCAGAAAGGAAACTGGAGATAAAGGTACAGAGAGAAGGATAGAAACCGTAGGAGGGTAGTTTGGAAAGCAAAGATTTGTGCCAGACCCTATCATATGCTTTTGATAGGATCCTGCGCAATAGCAAAGGTTTCACCGAAACGGCTAGGAGAGGATGACCAGGAGTCAGTTAGGAACCCATTCTGGCGATCAGATAGAATGTTAGAAGTGAAAAGGTGTTTTTGAATCTTCCGGTTAATGATTGATTCAAAAGCTTTAGATAGACAGGAAAGTAAAGCTATAGGGCGGTAGTTTGAGGGATTGGAACGGTCACCCTTCTTAGGCACATGATGTACAAAGGCATACTTCCAGCAGGAAGGAAAGGTAGATGTTGATAGGCAGAGACGAAAGAGTTTGACCAGGTAGGGTGTCAGCTAGGAAGCACAGTTTTTAAGGACAATAAGAGGCACTCCATCAGGTCCATAAGCCTTCTGAGAGTTGAGGCCAGAGAGGGCATATAAAACATCATTTGGAAGAATCTTAATAACAGGCATAAAGGAGTCAGAGGGGGGATGAGTAGGAGGAATATGCCCAGAATCGTCCAGGGTGGAGTTCTTACAGAAAGTTTGAGCGAAGAGTTCAGCCTTAGAGACAGATGAGACGGCAGTGCTGCCGTCAGGGTTAAGGAGAGGAGGGAAAGAGGAAGAAGTGAAATTGGAGGAGATATTTTTGGCTAGATGCCAGAAGTCACGGGAAGAATTAGAAGAAGCAAAGTTCTGACATTTTCTATTGATAAAAGAAGTTTTGGTAAGTCGGAGAATAGATTTGACACGATTCCGGGCTGAAATGTAAAGGTCAAAGTTAGCGGGGATTCGAAGGCTCTGGAAGCTTTTGTGAGCTGCCTCTCTATCTTTAATAGCACGAGAACAAGCATGATTAATCCAGGGCTTTTTAGCATGAGGAGTAGAGAAAGAACGTGGAATGTATGCCTCCATTCAATAGACAATCACCTCTGTGCGATGCGCTGGGCACACACAGAGGGGTCTTTATCCTGGAAGCAGTAATCATTCCACGGGAAATCGGAAAAGTACATCCTCAGGTCGTCCCACCGAGCTGAAGCAAAATGCCAGAAGCATCGCCTCTTTGGTGGGTCCAGAGGATGTACAGGAACGATAGGACAGGATACAGAAATAAGGTTATGATCGGAGGAGCAAAACGGAGAGAACAGTTTGACACAGTAAGCAGAAGGATTAGAGGTAAGGAAGAGGTCTAGAGTGTTGGGATTGTCTCCAAAACGGTCGGGAATACGAATAGGGTGCTGAACCAACTGCTCTAGGTCGTTGAGAAGAGCAAAGTTGGAGGTTTATTCACCAGACTGGTCAGTGAAAGAGGATGAAAGCCAAAGCTGGTGGTGAACATTGAAATCTCCCAAGATGGAGATTTCAGCGAAGCGAGAGTGAGTCAAGATGTGCTCCACTTTAGAGTTCAAATAATCAAAGAATTTTACATAGTTAGTAGAGTTAGGTGAGATATAAACAGCACAGATGTATTTAGTAATAGAATGACAATGAAGTCTTAGCTAGATGGTAGAGAATACAGAAGAGTCAAGATCGTGGCACGAGAGCAAGTGATGTCGTTGCGCACCTAGGCGCAACATCCAGCTTTGGATTGAAATTTAGGATAGAGATAGTAGGAGGGAACAGAGTAGAGGTTGCTGTCAGTAGCCTCAGAAACCTGTGTTTCGGTGAGGAAGAGAAGGTGAGGTTTAGAGGAGAAAAGATGGTGTTCCACAGAATGTACCAGAAATTGATAAGGAGGAGGTTCCAGGAGTTATCAGGACACCTCTCGAGTCGGCAGCCAGAAGGGGAGTCCTCCCTGGGGGAATTTATGGTCCCCCCCCCCAGGCGGGGACTCCAAGGCTCTATTATTTTTCGCCATTTTGAATTTTGAATTTTGGGAAAATGTGTGTGTGTTGTGTGAATGTAGTGTGATGTAGAAAGAGAGAGGAACAGTCTTTAGAGAGCATGCTGAACTGCTCTCTAGTGTTGATGATCATAAAAAGTGAAACACGAGTGAAGTGAAAGGGAGAAGCGACTCAATACAGAAAAAAATAAAGAAAGGAGTGAAAGAAAGAAGAAAGTTGGAATGGAAAATGCAAATGGAAGAGAATGTTGGAATGGAAAGGATAGATGATCTGAAAGGAAGAAACAAAAGAAGGAAGCAAACGAAGGAAGAAAAAAGCAGGATGTAAGGAAAAATGAGCTAAAAGGAAATTATACGAAAAAAAAAAATATATATATATATATATATATATATATATATATATATATATATATATATATATATATATATATATATATATATATATATATATATATATATATATATATATATATATATATATATATATATATATATATATATATATATATATATATATATATATATATATATATATATATATATATATATATATATATATATATATATATATATATATATATATATATATATATATATATATATATATATATATATATATATATATATATATCAAAATTTAAAATTTAAATATTTTCAAAACCAAAGCAGCTAGCGACCTGAAACTAAAACAGGCACCTCCCTTAGGCATATATGAGTCTCCATGAGCAGCGGTATCAAAAATTCAAAGTCGTCCTAATAAAATCCCGATTAATTGTTTTTATATAAGTATAACAAAACTTAAAAGGCTATAAAATCCTCAGATTTTACGCTAGATGCACAAACATCACCAAATGCAGAGATAATCACTTATATTTTCAGAATCAATAGCAATATTTAGCATATCTTATAAGTTTTGCCCGAAATAGCTACTTATTTTTTTTTTATTTGTTGCAATTTTTACGTAAGTTTTAACATCTAATAAATCACTTAATTTTCACATTAGAAACTTAATACTTGAGGAAAGCATGCAGAAACATCTTAATTTTACTCAACAAAAGCAAAATATTCATTTTCTATATACAATCACAACTTATTTTGGTTGAATTCGATGTCACTATTGCCGCAGCACGTCTTGCCGGCTATCTGGCCCTCGTCCCTGAACAATCACTTTAGCCTTTTGGCCTATGACTTGTGGGCCCCGGTCAGTTTCCTGGACTTGTACACGTCCCTGTTCCTCGCCGTCTCCTTCCTGCCCTCCTCGATACTGCTCCTCTTCCTGCCGGTCGGCTGCTTCAAGGCCTTGTTCTTCCTCGCTTCTGAGGTCACGTCCTTGGAGAAATTAGCACCGAAACAGTTGAAGAGGGACCTGCTGATGTGCGGCAAGATGGTGTTGGCCAGGTTGTGCCCCTCCTGGCACCTGTACCCCTGCAAGGTCGGGTCTGAGGCCGCCAGGAACTCCAGGAGGTGCCTGAACCCGTCCCTGTGGCGCATGGCAAGGGAGAGGAACCTCAACCTGCGCTCCTTCTTGTCCTCCCTGCACATCAGGGAGTCCCACAGCGACATCCCGAAGGACGCCATGTGGGCCATTGGGAGAGATGGCCGCTTCAGGACCGCCCGGCCCGTCTCCAGCTCTCCCCTGTCGACCAGCTCGACCAGGGCGTCGAACATCACAGAGGGCGGGTCGCCCCTCTCGAGCTCCACGGTAATCTTCATCTCCTCCTGCTGGGCAAGCTCCTGCTTGCAGCACTCGGCCACAGAGGAGTTGGCCTGGACCTTCCTGGCCAGGTACCGGCGTAGTTGCCGACCGCCGGGCTCCCTATTGCCCAGTGCAGCTAAGTTTCCTCCCCCCGTAGGACGTAGTGAACAGCCCCCTCACTACCACACTGCACTGAACACACCACTGCACTGCACACAACACTGAGTCACTGCACTGATGGCGTAGTACGGCTCCTCCACAGTTTACTCCACGGGGTCGCGGCGTCCTCATATCTTGTGTCTCCTCCGTCACTTCCACTCGATCCACTGCCTTCTGTGTCTTCTTGTATCGTCCTCTGGATCCTTGCAGTTGTGGGGAAGGGTACAGAGACGATGAATAACTGTAGGTCCTTTACTTGGAGAGTAAACAGAGGCAGGACAGCGATAATCCTTTACAGAGGGGAAGTGCCCAGCTGACTGCGTGCCTAAGGCGAGTTAGGCGACGCGTGAACTGAGCTGAGTTGCCATGTAGGCACTAACTAAACGTACATTTCTTGTTTCCTAATACGTAAAACTGTGGACTTCACTATCCTACAGTTATCATTCATTTTACGTAAAGATTTCAACCTAAAGTTACGCAAATTTGCCATTTTTTACACAACGTTTTCAAAGTGCACGCATGGTGCTATTTTATATAAGTTACCTTGAATCCTCGACCAAATCACTCTAGAGACACTCCTGCCTGCTTGTATGCACTAAAACTTGAAGATTTCGTCCTGTTTCCACTTAAATTCAGTAAGAACGCAGAGTGTGTTTGAGTTGTCGCAGTGAAAGTCGCCATAACAATCGGCCCCTTACGCGAAGCCAGCGCGCCAAGACTGAAGAGATTTCCCGTCAACTAGTTGTGAAGTCTATGTATGTATATATATATATATATATATATATATATATATATATATATATATATATATATATATATATATATATATATATATATATATCTATATATATGAACTAAAGTAGAGATAGAGGCGAACGGTGATGTGGAGTGGTCATGGAACGAAAGGAGGGACAAAAAGGTGAAAGGAGGAAGAAGATGAGAAGGAAGGGAAGCAAGGATAGACAGAAGGCGAAGGAAATACTAAAATAATATAGAAAATAATAGAAAAGAAAGCTAGGAAGGACGGCAAGAAGAGAACTGGTTGAAGAAATTGAAGGAAGGAACTAGACAGATAGGAGGAAAAGAATGAACTAATGAAAAATGAGAGGGAAAGGAAAGCATGAATGGACTGAAGGGAAAAGACGATAGGGGAAAAGGTAAGATAAGGGTTAAACAAGAAATGAGAGAGAGAGAGAGAGAGAGAGAGAGAGAGAGAGAGAGAGAGAGAGAGAGAGAGAGAGAGAGAGAGAGAGAGAGAGAGAGAGAGAGAGAGAGAGAGAGAGAGAGTGAGTCTGTGGCAATAATAAAAGAATCAGTGCAAATCACATATTGGAAGGTGGGATGATGAAGGAAGTAATTGATAAGGCAGGAAGAAAGAGGAAGGAAGGAACGAACGAACGAACGAAGGAAATTTGGAGAGACTTGAAGGAAAGGAAGAAGGAAAGAAATTAAGTAAAAAGTGAAGAAATGTTAGATATGTAAAGGAAGGGACGGAGAAAAGGAAGAGAAAAAAGAAGAAAAAAAAACGAATAAACGAACAAACAAAGGAAGAAATGAAGGCAGAAAAAACATCGCAACAAAGCAGAAAGGAGAGAAATTCACACATGAACAAGGAAGAAAATAGCCAAATTAATGAGGACAAAATATTAACCCAGGAGGGAAGGGAGGAAGAAAGAAAGGAAGAAGGGAAAAAGATAGGAAGAACGGAAAACATGAAGGGGGGCGAGATGATAACATTAGAGCTGATATATGGGAAGAAGAAGGAAGAGGGGAAGGAGGAAGGGAAGGGAAGGGGAGACTAGCTGAGGGTTTATGGACAAGGAAGAGGAACCTTAAACCGATTACCTTTTCATCTGCTAAGAGGCGGAGTGAGAGGATGCGTCTGATACTGCTGTGTGTTATGAGGCGATTTAGCCGGCGTGTGTGTGTGTGTGTGTGTGTGTTTAGGGAGTGGAATGTAGGGAGAGGAGGAGGAGGAGGAGGACTAATCTATTTCACCGTTCGTCAGGGGAGCAAGTCAGTCGAGGGCGTGACCTTGACCGTGAGAAGAAAGGCTTATGAGAACGTTCAAGTAATGGGTAGAGATGCAAATTGTAATGGGTGAGTCTGTGGTAATAAAAACAATCTTATAACAACGCTTAAGTATAAAAAAAAAAAAAATAGGAATGAATGAACTGGGGAAAATGCGATAATTCCAACATATAAGTTAGGGAAAGAATAGTTAGCAAAAGGTGCTACTGGCAAGAAAATGATGCTGGGAAAGGTTGTAGCTGTGGTGATGGAAATAAACAGCCTATTCCAGTGTCCGAGTTAGGTAAAAATAATAATTAATCACCCCTATCACACCCACTGCCACATTCTTCAGTAAACACCCCTCGGCTATCCTCACCATCTTCCTTTCACCATCCTCACCACTGCTGCAATATTCACCCAACATTTATTCTATACGAACATCATCATCACCTTCATTTCACAGTATCACCACCATCTTCACTCACCACACTCATCCCTAGAGGCACTTTACGCACACTGACTCCACCAACATCACCATCAAACTTCACCATCAAAATTCATCCCCATTCTCTTCCTCCTCCTCCTCCTCCTCCTCCTCCTCCTCCTCTTCCATCACCGTCACCAAACCTAAAACAAAGCTAGACAGATGGAATAGAGAAAAATCGATGGTGGCCGTCAACTCGGTCGAGAGACGGATTAAAAGATCAAATAAAATAAAACAATAAGAACTCCCCGCCGACGCAGTGGTCCGATATAAACACAATTAGAATGAAAAAAGTATGATGCTGGTGTTTAATACCAGCGTTGTAAAAAAAAAAGTGTTTAGTCTCTTAATTATCTCCCTCTCCCTCCTCTTCCTCCTGCGCCTCGTTACGTCAGGCAGGTGTGTGTGCTGAGGGGAAGGTGGCACTCTTTCTTTACTCTTGCTTTCTCCTCTTGGTATCCTCTTCCTCTTACTTCACCTTCATCTCATTTCCTTTTCCTTTTACTTTCCTTTTTTTTCTTTTCCTCTTACTGTCCGTTCCCTTTTACGTTATTTTCCTCATACTTTCTTTTCCACTAAATTTCCATTTTCTCTTACTTCCTTCCCCTCTTACTTTCTTTCCCCTGTTAGTCCTTTTCCTCCTGTTTTCTTTTTCCTCTTATTTTCCTTTCCCTCTTACTACATTCATCATCTTTTTCCATATTTTTTCTTTACTGTCTGTTCATCTTCACGTTTTCTTCACTATCTCTCTTCCATCTGTCTTCTTTCCCTCTTTCTTCCTCGTCCGCATTCTCCCCGCGCCTCCACACCTCCTCTGTAACGGCCTGAGCACGAGGCGACCCAAGGCATCCTCGGCTCCTCTTTTATCTCAACTACTTTTCTCTCCTCTCATTTTCTTTCTTTCCTTTCATCTACCGGTTTCCGTAATAACTGAAGACAACATTATCATCTTCTTTTACGGATTCTTTCTTTGCGTTTTAGGCCAAACCTTCTACTATTCCTTTCCTCTAATCCTTTCTCATTTAATATATTTTCCACAAGGTCTCCATATGTTTTATTTGTATCTGTAGTAATGGAAGACAGCCAAGAATATTTGTTATTTATCTTCTTCCAGTCCAAAGGTATTTTTTATCTTTTTTCATCCCTTCTCTTTCACTTTTTTTTAGTATAATCTATTTTCAGATTTCTTTCTCCTTTTACTCGCTACTTCAGTCACCAAAAAGTCACTACTTTTTTTCTACGGTTTTATTTTTAAATCCATTAATTTCCCAGTCTTCAACCTATCATTCTATCGCTTTTCCAGACCCTTAATTATATCCTTTCAATTAATTTATATTACGTTTCTTCTCCATTTACGACAAGGAATACACAAGGGAAGTTAACTTCTCTCTCCACCAAAACCCTCATTTGATTTCCTCTCTGACTGTGTAGGTAAATATTTACGTTCTCATATTTTCACCACATGGATTTCTTATCAAGAATACTAACTTCAAAATATGAACGTAACTTCCTAAGAGTTTTAGCTCAGAACTAAAAATACATTGATCGCTAAATACACAAAGAAACATGAAACATCAGACGAACGCACACGATACATATACTGAAGTACACATGACACTGATAACAATACGTACATAAAATAGATTAATAAAACGTTGTAAATACACAAAAGATAGGTAAAGTTGGGGGCATACGCTGTAGCAGCGCATGACCTCGGTGCTCATCTCTGTAACATTGGCATTTTAGCCTGTGGTGGGAGGGAGTCCATTACCCCGGGACACAGGGCCAGTGTGACATCCGGGTTACCACAGTTTACCTTCCCCAGGTTTCCCCAGGTACCCATTTATAGACCATCCCGAAAGGGAGGATGAACAGCTGGGCGAGCTGCACGCCGGGCCCACGGAATGGAAGCCAGGCACGCTAACCACTAGACCACGGAGGCGTATAATAGACAAAATAGACAAAGATATGTATATTATATAATTAAATGAAATACATACATGTAACAGAAAATATAATTTAATAGAAGATATACCGAAATAACATGCAAAAGACAAACATACACATAACATACAAAGATAAAACACAACCCTACAGATAAAAAACAACAACGGGCAGATACTTGGCTAAACACACAAGTAAAGCAACAGGTAAACAGGTTAACTGTCAGCAGAGGAGGATGAAAACCCAGCAGAAGGCGAGCAAGGAGGAAGAGAAGGGAAAAGGAAGGGTGAAGAGAGGGGAAAGGGAGAGGGTAAAAGGGAAAGGGTGGGGAAAAGGAGGGAGCGGGGAAAGCAGGTAGGAAGCGGAGAAGAAAAGGAAGGAAGGGAAGGACCAATGGGAGGAAGAAGGGTGAGAGGAAGGGAGAAAAAGTAGGGATAAGGGCGAGAAGAAAGCAGGGCAGGCGGGGGGGAAAGAGAGGGAGAGTTAGATCAAGAGGAGGAAGAGGGTGAGGAGGAAGGGAGGGCAATGTGAGAGGGAAGAAGGGAAAGGTGGGAGAGAGGGGGAGAGGGACAGATAAGGGTCAGTTTGCAATGAGCTCCCCACGTGACCAAAACCCTCCTTGAGCTGACTTTACCAATGTTGTCTTAAGAAAGGAAGAGGAGGAGGAGGAGGAGGAGGACGAAACGGAAGAGGAGGAGGAGAATACAAACTAGAAACAGAAACGAGAAAGGAAAAAAATCAGAAGAAAATATTACGTAAAAAAGAAGGACGAAGAGGGATAAAGAGGAACGAAGAGGAGGAGGAGGAAGAAGAGGAAGAGGAAGAAGAGAAGCAGGAGGAGGAAGTATAGATAATACGACTTTAAAGGGAAAATAAATGTAGGAGGCATAGATGTGGAGGTAAAAGTGGAGACGAAGATGGAGAGAGAGAGAGAGAGAGAGAGAGAGAGAGAGAGAGAGAGAGAGAGAGAGAGAGAGAGAGAGAGAGAGAGAGAGAGAGAGAGAGAGAGAGAGAGAGAGAGAGAGAGAGTGTGTGAGGGCCGTACTTTAAAAACCTTTCGCCAGGCCTGGCACTGGAGTTCTCCGGGCGATCCGATGTTTGGTACCATTAGACGGAATGAACGCTTCGCCGGGCTAAGCCTCGCCAGCGCTGAGGACGAAATAGTAATGGAGCTTGCCGCCGAACGATAGTCAAGGCGGAGGCTTCCTTTTCCGCTGGCGAAAGGTATAATTTTGAATTGTTCTACTATGTCTGCAGTAGCATGAGAAGTTGAACGAATTAGGAAAGACGCACTAATTTATTTTTGCAATAACTCAAGCAAGTTATATAAATATCGATGTATTTACATCTTTTTTCAAGACTATGTAGTATCGCTGCATGAGGATTCAAGACGCCTGCCTCCTCCGGTAAGCGCACTCTGTATTATCGTTCACATATTTAGGTTAATTTCCATTTTATGCAAGCCTGCGGCTTTGTTTGAATGTTTTGATGAATGCAGCGGTACTGTCAGGAGCATCAAAGGTGTCTCACGCCCGCAGGTGAGCCATAATGAGCTGTGCCAAGGCCACATTCATGAGTCCTGCCCGGGCTAGTCTTATTACTGATTTTATGCAGGATGAGTTGATAAATTGTTATTTTTATCATAATTGCATAATGGAAATTTACAAAATGAGTATCCAGAATCAATCGTCAGTTGTGTGTTTATAAATTATTGATTGATCTAATAGGCAAAATGTAACAAAAGCTGATGAAGGTATTTCCTGTTTCCAGTATTTTCAGGTAGTCACATAAGAGTGCAAGCAAGTATAAAGGCTGTAGTCACTGTCTAGTGGGGTGACTACCTCCTAAACCTAGATCAAGAACAAGACCCAGGTAAGCCAACTAGAATTTACGAAGCGTTACTACTAGAAACATTGCTAAAATTTTACAAGTGCACCCGTTTCGCACTGGCAGATGAAAATATTCTAGAGTGTAGTTTTTGGTGTGTTTTGAAATAATCTGCTAACCATTAGTTTTCTTTCACCCTCCCCCCCTTCCCATTTAGTGAAACCCATCGATATTTCCTCCTGCAGGACACTCGCCCTTTATTGGTAAACCTAAAACTAACCTAACCTCGATCCCCGTAATAACTATTTTTCTAACCAACTAGGGGCCCTATATCCCCTTCATAAATCACATAGGTGTCTTTCGCCTTGATGCGGGTGCACTTGTAAAACAATACCGAAGCATCTGTCATAAATATTTGAAGACCAATTGGCATTACATTGATTCTTCACTTAGTTCTACTACTAGATGATATATTGCATGTCACATTAACAGTACATAAATATTACTTGCTGTCAAAGTTCATTTCTTGGCATACAGGTCCCATCATACATCATAATTCCCAATAGTCACTAATACTTTGTTTGAATAACATTACATAAATACTACTTGCTGGCAAAGTCCATTTTTCATCATACATCATTATTCCTAATAGTCAATAATACTTTGTATAAGCATTACATCATCGTATATAATGTATATTCTTCAGATGATGGCAGCCTTACAAGTTTTTGAGGAGTTTGATGTCCTCGCGGATGCTACAGGGGAAAGGGTCATTCTGCCGAGAAGGATTGTGAAGGATCGCTTGGATTTATTCCTGACTTTGACTGAAGAGGAATTTACATCCAGGTTCAGGATATCAAAGCAAAGTGCAAGGGGCTTACTTGCTGACTTACATTTACCAGAGGCAGCTGATGCAAGAGGTTAGTGTACATAATATACCATTGCTATAATGATTTGAACATGTGGTAATTCTTTAAATTCTCTAGTCATGCACCCAGTCCTTTGGAAACTGTTGTCATGGCTGATTTTAATATTTCAAACATAACCTTAATTTTTTCGGGGGGGTGAACAGCAAATATATACCACATCCCCACGTCATCAAATACATTAATAAAAATCATTAGCAGTTGTTGCCTTACATATAGATGATATATTATAATGGAGTGCAAGATATGGCATTTATTCTTGGTTATCCCTAACAATTTACTCTCCTTCCATAGGATGTCCTGTACCACCTCACCTTCAACTCCTCATCACCTTAAGATGGATGGCCACTGGTGACCTGCACCAAACTATTGGAGATTGCCTGGATGTCTCTCAGCAGTTTGTAAGTTCATGCTCTTCACGTACTGTGCGTGCCATTCCTGCTTTATATCAGCAGTACGTAAAGTTTCATGGAAGGCATGAGTTAGAGTCCATCAAGACAAATTTTGAAGCAATCTCTGGATTCCCAGGTGTCATTGGTGCAATAGACTGCACACACATTCCCATTCTCAGTCCAGGTGGTCAGCAAGCAGAAACTTACCGAAGCAGAAAAAAAAAAAAATTGCATTAAATGTAAAAGCAGTGTGTGGTCCAAACTTAACATTTTATAAAATTATTTGTCGATGGCCAGGATCAGTCCATGACAGCAGAATATTTGCTAATAGTTCTCTGTATGCTCAATTGCAAGCTGGCGATTACAATGGCCATTTGTTAGGGGACTCAGCCTACCCTCTCCGTCCCTTTCTTATGACTCCTCTTGGGAATCCATCACGGCCAAACGAAGGACGATATAATTTGGCTCATGCTAAATCCCGTAATATAATAGAGAGAGCATTTGGATTGTGAAAACGACGGTTCCGTTGTCTGGCCATTCCTATGCGTACAAGCCTGGACACAACCATGGCCACAATCTGCAGTGCAGCTGTTTTGCACAACATTGCCCTGGCAGACAGGAATGAAGATATGGAAGGTTATGACAATGACATTATAAATGAAGAGGAAAGACTCAATGAGAATGCACAAAATAGACATGCAGGACAGAGGAAGAGGGCAAACATGATAAAAATAATGTATTTTCAAATGAATAGCATGAAATGATATAAATGTCTGGGACCAATTATTGCTGCCCAAATAGTGATAAAAGTAAATCGTCGTCTGTACCTTTTTGGGGTTTTGTAAACTGTAGGAGTAAGCCAATACAAGGGCTGCAGGCACTATACCAAACGGGGTGACTATCTCCTGAACCAATACAGACTAAGACTAGGGAAGGTAAACTGTGGTAACCCACTAGCCCGTGCTGGGTTAATGGGTCTCTCCCACTACAAGCTCAAAGGGTCAGCTGGACAGGAATGAGCTCTGAGCTCCACAGTCACACATAGCTATAGTATATACTCCCATTACACACACATGACATGCAAACACACAGGCGTGGAACCCTACTCTACCCTCAGCTAATGTGGTTTTCAGTCTGGAAAATAGGTTATATTTGTTTTCAAGTTTTATATTTTTGTGGAATCTGTTTTATATAATTGGCTAATAAAATCTATTGGAAAAGTATTTTGATGTTTAATACGACAATCACATCCTGAAAGTCTTTCAGAAAAGAAGAAAAAAAATTATTAGTGATTTTTTAGTCGTGTCAAGTTTTCCTCGTGTTATTCTTTGACACACCTCTTTTGAATGGCAATTAGTTCCAATTGGCTTTCATGAACTTTTGAGAGATTGGCATAGTATTCTGTTGACAACTTCTTTTCGTGATCCATCACTTCCAGCCATTTTTGGTGTACCTCCTGGTCCATCTCCCGCAGCAAATGGTTTCTCTCAGTTGCCAGTCTGAGAGCTTCTTGTTTCTCTTGGGACGCCAGCTTCTTCTTCTTTGTATGTCCCACCTGACTGGAGGTTGATGGGCCACTTCTTTTGTCAGCAGGTGGACTGGGCACCGGTGGAGATGGTGTGACAATGACCGTATCTGGAGTGTCATCCTCTACCCCAGACAAAGTAATTGTTACCGCTCCATCATCTGAAACGAGAACAACAGAGCATAATGTATTAAATTGCAAAAATATAACTGTAATAAATCTGAAGGAAGCTGAACAACCTACAAGGGTTTAAATGGCAAAGGGGCGGAATCCAGAAGGCACCCGCTCTCCGACTAACCTCAATATATTGAGGAACACAAAATCATAATCTCAGTTGATATAAATCAGACAACCCTGGCGGTTACACCCTAACCAAAATTTTCAGTTTCGTTACTTTCTTACCAACACTCAAAGCAGTTTGGCCATGAAATCCTCGATCACTGTCCCATTCTTGGTGCAGCGGTTCGAGTTCATCCTCAATCAGGGGGAGAACAGCTGCTGAGATGGGGTCTACAGGTGCTGGTGGGGGGCCTCCTCCAGTTTTCCCTCTCTCTGCTTTATTGCGGGAGTAGTCCTTTTTGGTTCTGAAAAATTGAAGGGTAAAGGATTTACAAACATACATTTCTTGCCTCAAAAAAATTGCTCATATATATTCATCGCTTTGTTAATCAATTGTAATTATAATTACATTCATAAATAGGTGCATTATTATAAGCTTATATAGTATAATCTAATGATGTATTGGATGCCAGATTTCAGAGATCCGCGGATGTGTATGCGGATGTCATCTGTACATATTTTGCGGATGCAGAAGCGGATGCGGGTATCTGTTTCTACCAAGCTGCGGATGCGGATGCGGATAATACAGTTATGAGATCATCATGGTTGTGGATGTGTTCATGATTTTGGTAATTCACTATATGTATAGCACAAATTATTGCCAGATGGCAGCTGCTTCTGTTGCTCAATACTGCATTTTGTAATTTTAAAGTTATATTATTCTCTCTCTCTCTCTCTCTCTCTCTCTCTCTCTCTCTCTCTCTCTCTCTCTCTCTCTCTCTCTCTCTCTCTCTCTCTCTCTCTCTCTCTACTTACCAGTCAGGCTGCTTCCCTTCATACTTACGCAATATCACATATAGTACATGAAGTACTATTACACAGCACATACACACATACTTTTACAAATTTACATGATACATACATACTACATAGTCACTATGTAAAATCATGTCCCTCTTTCTACCCTTCTGCAAAATTCTTAACACATTAGGTAGAATAAATTTGAAAGGAAATGAATACAAGGTCTAATCAATTTCTTCAACTTTACAAGCTCTGTACTCTGTAGTCTGCACTCTGCACACTTGAGTCTGTGACTCTAATGTATAAAATACATCTGCCACATCCTGTTTGTATGTGGTGCTGATGCGTGTGCGGATTCGGATATTTATTTCATCACATGCGGATGTGGAAAATTATGCGGATAACCCGAGGATACGGAAGCGGATGCGGACATCCAATACATGACTAGATACTATAATAATCAATGTTACTTACTTGCTCCTGATATTGTCCCATATTTTTCTGACTTGCTGCGGCGTCTTCCTGTTGCCAGTCATGTCACTGAACCTCCTGGCTACCTCCTGCCACGCCACTGACTTCTTGTTAACGGCATAAAACTTTGTTTCCTTGTCACTGATGACCTCGATAAACTCCTTGATGAGGTCGACCAGCATCTCCTTATCAACTGAGGATAAGGGAGATGATCGGGAAGCAGAAGTCTCCGAACAGGACGCCATGGTGCACACTACACAATGGAGATTGTAAAGTGACTGATTTCAATCATTTGGTGACGAGCATATATACGTGCGGGCAGATGGACAGCTGCACAGAGGTCATGGGCGCACCCTGTCGGAATTATCCCTCGGAAGGGATTAGCGGGTACAAGAAATTGCGTGCTTACTGTCACACCCTCAAATTCTCCTAATCCCCCCTTTCCCAACCCTGGGGTCGCTAAGTACTTTTCCTGGGGGTCGCGGTAATGTCTAGAGGTGCATGATTGGGGTCGCCTGAAAAAAAGGTTGGGAACCACTGCCCTAATCAGTCATTCGAGGATACAGCACACACACACACACACACACACACACACACACACACACACACACACACACACACACACACACACACACATTCTTTTCTCGAGGGCTTAATACATTTTCTTCACTCGCTAATTCCTAGGCACTGAGGACTGGGTGAGGCGCTAAACTCAGTGCAGCCGTTGTCTTTACATCCACCCACCCACATCCATGCCACACCCACATTTATGACCATTCGTCGGAACGATTCCTGTTTTTTTTTTCCTTATTCCTTTCCCCAGGTGAGGGGGTCAGAGACCCTTTTAATATATATGTATATATATATATATATATATATATATATATATATATATATATATATATATATATATATATATATATATATATATATATATATATATATATATATATATATATATATATATATATATATATATATATATATGTATATATTTCTCATATTTTGTTTTTGTACATATTTCGAAACGAAAAATAGTAATTACCGTCATGTTTTTGATAAATTTCGTCGAAGGAGACCCTGATGTACCCAAAACGGGTACTCAGCATATAATGTATGCGAAGGATGAATATACACCATCCAAATTTCCCGCGCATTTTAGTCGACACGGTGCTACATCTAGCAGGCTTTGGGAGTGTTAGCGCGGGCGATCACTTTCGGTCACCAAGGCTGGCGATCGCCACCGCTGCAGAAAAATGGGTGTTTAAAGTAAGGCCTTACTCACCGACACGATCACCAAGCGTAACTTCGCCAGGCATTCGCCGACCTTGGCAGATGGTTTTAAAGTACGGCCGAGAGAGAGAGAGAGAGAGAGAGAGAGAGAGAGAGAGAGAGAGAGAGAGAGAGAGAGAGAGAGAGAGAGAGAGAGAGAGAGAGAGAGAGAGAGAGAGAGAGAGAGAGAGAGAGAGAGAGAGAGAGAGAGAGAGAGAGAGAGAGAGAGAGAGAGAGAGAGAGAGAGAGAGAGAGAGAGAGAGAGGAAGGAAGGGAGGAAAAGAGGGAGGGAGAGAGGAAAAGAGAAAGGGAGGGAAGAGTGCAAGCAAGGAAGGGAAGGAAAGGGAAGAGAAGCGTGAAATGAGAAGTGGAAATAGAGAAATGATGCAGGAGAAAAGGAGAGAAAGGAATAAAGAAGAGAGAAAGGAAGAGACATAAGTGAAGAGGAAGAACGGAAAGAAAGATAAAGACTAAGAAAGATGGGAGGAGCAGGAGAGAGACAGAAGAGGGAACAAGAGAAAGAATAAAAGGAATATGAATAAAAGAGAGAGGAAAGAGGAACCAAGCTGAGAAGAAGAGAGTAAAAGAAGGAGACGAATAAACAGAGAAAAAAGAGAGATTGGAAGAAAAAGATGTAAAAGAAATGTGGAATCAGAACAGATGGAGATAAAGCATGAATGGAGGAGAGAGGGAGGGGGGAGAGAAAAGAAAGGAAAGGCTGAGGGAAGTGAGGAAAAAAGAGGAGAAGAGAGGGAAGATAGGGAAAGAAGGTGAGGAGGAGGAGGAGGAATACATAGGAATACATAGGAAGAACAGACACCAGGAGACCTATCGGTCTATGGCGAGGGTATCTGTTTACTACCTCTACTACTAGTAATCTACGTGTGGTAGGACAGGACAGAATAGATGAGGGCTCCTCCCCACCCACCTCTCCCTCCGGCAACGTGCCGGCAGGAAATAGTTAGAAGAGAACACCATATACCTTTAAGGAAGAAAGGGACATGGACATTTTACAATAAAGAGAGAAATAAGAGGAAATTACTACCCTTAACTTACACTACTGGTAACCTAAGCTGTGGAGGAAAATGACTTCATTACATAAGAACATAAGAACATGGAAACACAGGGAGGCTGGAAGAGGCCGAGTGCCCTACAGAGGGCAGCCACAGAATCCCCCCTAATACTATCGATGGGTGAGGTGCAGTTTCAGGGGCACAGGTGGAGGCTTGATCCTCGTTTTACCGGCGGTACTAGACACGCACCAGTAACCTGTCACCTTACTGCACCCACACCCCACATTGTTAACTTACGCTACTTGCAATCTAGGTTGTGGGGGAGAATAATATGGATTTAGGTTGAGGTTTGGCTGCAATCTGTGAAAACATGCGAAGAAGGGTCAGTATAATCTTATATCCCTGAAGTACTTATCCAATGAAGACTTGAACCTATTGATACTCTGTGCGCTAACTACTGACGGTAGGAGTCTATTCCAGTGATCGACGACTCTATTATTGAAAAAACTTCGGCGCACCAATGTGTTACATCGGTGTCCCTTTAACTTCATGCCGATGCTGCGTGTTCTTGTGTTGGTGTCTCTCTGAAATAGACTATCTGGGTTAATGTTGTCGAATCCATTCAGGATTTTGAACACTTCAGTTAAGTCCCCTCTTATCCTTCGCTTTTTTAGGGAAAACATATTTAAACGTTTTAAACGCTCGTCATATGGCAAGTTTCGGAGCGCTGGAATTTGTTTGGTTGCTCGTCGCTGTATCTTTTCTAGCAAAACTTGATATTTGATAAAGTTCGGTGACCAGAAGTGAACTGCGTATTCTAGGTGTGGTCTTACAAATGCTAAATATAATCTCTTCATAAGTTCGGGTGATTTATAATCAAAGTTTCTTGAGATTAATCCTAACATCATATTGGCTTTTTTACTCGCTGCAGAACATTGATCACTCGTTTGAAGAGTGTTACTGATAATGACACCAAGATCTTTTTCTTGTTTTACTTCGCTGAGCTCATGTCCTTGAATCTGATATTTAAAGTTAGGATTTTTTTCACCTATGTGCATTACTTTACATTTATCTACGTTAAAACTCATTTGCCATTTTTCGCTCCAGTCGGCAAGTTTTATTAAGTCTGATTGAATGTTTTCGCAACTTTCACTGTTCATTACCGTACCTCCTAATTTGGTGTCGTCGGCGAATTTGGGTACTTTTGATAGGATATCAGTTTCTAAGTCGTTCACGTACATTATGAATAGTGTTGGCCCCAGGACCGAACCTTGGGGCACGCCACTGGTGACGGGTTGCCAATCCGATGCTTCACCGTTAAGAACTACACGTTGTTCTCTGTTGGTGAGCCAGTCATGAATCCACGCGCATAGATGGTCGTTAATACCGTGGGAACGCAGTTTTGAAATAAGCCTAACGTGAGGAGCTTTATGAAACGCTTTCTGAAAATCTAAGTAAATTACGTCATATGGGCTTCGGGCGTCCCAACATGTATAAACATCGTTGAAAAAGGTTAATAGGTTGGAAAAGCAAGACCGATTACTACGAAATCCATGCTGACTATCAGTTATCAAATCATTTGTTTCAAGGAAAGTGATCTTTTATCCCTGATTATTTTTTTCGATTAGTTTAATTAGGAGAGACGTAAGGCTGATAGGACGATAATTACTGGCTTGTTTTTTTTATCTCCTTTTTTAAAGATCGGGGAGGAGGAGGAGGAGGAAACATGGGAACATGGAAATGCAGGCAACATAAAGCCTATTGGCTCATTACGAGGTCGCCCGCTTTGGTGATTTAATCTGCTTGACAGCCACTTGGGGCTTGAGGAGCAGATGAAAGCACATCGATGTTGAGGAGCAGATGAAAGCACATCGATGTTGAGGAGCAGATGAAAGCACATCGATGTTGAGGAGTAGATTAAAGCACATCGATGTTCAGGAGCAGATGAAAGCATCTCGATGTTGAGGAGCAGATGAAAGCACCTCGATGTTGAGGAGCAAATGAAAGCACCTCGATATTGAGTTTATTCCCGACGCAGCGAAATGACGGTCGATTATATATTTGAAGGAGTTGATGGTATTTGCATTAACAACTTCTGAGGGAAAATTGTTCCAGTGGCGGATGACTCGGTTTGAATAGAAACTCCTTCCAATGTCTGTGATACATCGACTCGACTGAATGGTTAAACCGTTATTTCCAGTTCTTGAGTTGGCTTGCAGTACAAAGAATTTGGAGTAATCGACGTTATAGATTTTTTTTCAGGTACTTGAAGACTTGAATCATATCCCCTGGTAGGCGTCTTTTCTTCAATGTAAAGAGATTGAGTGGAATCATTTTCGTGGCGCGTCGTTGAATCCTTTCCAGTAAATCAATGTCCTTACTGTAATTAGGAGACCAGATCTGTATTGCATATTCGAGGTGCGGTCTTACCATGGAATTATACAAGGATAGCATCACGTCTGGCGTTCTACACTCGAAGTTCCTCGTTATGAGCCCGAGCATAGTGTTGCCTTTGTTATATGCTTTTTTACAGTGATTCGCGTGTTTCAGGTCACTGCTGATAGTGAATCAAAGATCCTTTTCCTCCTGCATTGCCTGCAGAGGTTTCCCATTCATGATGTATGTGTGGTTATTATTTCTGGACCCAATGTGCATGACTTTGCATTTGTCAACATTAAAGAACATTTGTCATTTTTCCGACCATTCGATAATATGATTGAGGTCTTTCTAAATGATTTCGCAGTCGGTCTTTGTGAGGGCCTTTCCACCCACCTTGGTGTCATCAGCAAATTTCGATATTGTGCATTTCAGTCCTGATTCGAGGTCATTGATTTATATATATATATATATATATATATATATATATATATATATATATATATATATATATATATATATATATATATATATATATATATATATATATATATGATAAAAAGAAAGGGTCCCAACACTGACCCTTGAGGCACTCCACTAGTGACTGGAAGCCAATCGGAAGGCTGTCCGTTAAGTAATACTCGTTGTTTTCTGCCAGTGAGCGAATCTCTTATCCACGCGATCAGATTAGCTCCAATGCCCGCCGAGTGCAGTTTCTTAAAGAGTCCCTCGTGCGGTACCTTGTCGAAGGCTTTCTGAAAGTCCAGGTATATAACATCACTGGAGATGTGGGCATCCCAGTTCTTATATATACCTTGGAAGAAGTCTAACAAATTCGTTTCTGAAGCCATGCTGGGTATCGGAGATTACATTATTGTCTTCTAGAAACTTAACAAGTTTGTCTCTAATAGTCTTTTCAAGTATTTTTCCTGCCACTGATGTCAAACTTTTGGGCCTGTAGTTTAATGCAACGCTTTTGTCTCTTATTTGATAATCGGTGTTACGTTTGCAATCTTTCAGTCTTCCGGGACCTTGTTCAATTGAACTGACCGGTTGAATATATTAGTGAGTGGCTGAAGTATTTGTTGTTTAAGCTCTTTTAATAACTGCGGGGACATACTGCCGGGTCCCGGTGACTTGTTTGTGTCGAGTTTGTCTAAATACTTTTTCACTTCTTCGTCGAATATTGAGTCAATTTCCAGGGGCGTGATCCCCCTTAGGCGGGTCAGGGCCCTCGGGAATGGTTTTGATGTCCTCGATTGTGAATACGAATGCGAAGTTATTGTTGAGGATTCTTGCCATCTGTTTACTGTCCTGAGGTACAGATCCAGTCTCGTCAGTCAGGGGACCATTATTGGATTTCACTTTCTTTTTCG
This sequence comes from Eriocheir sinensis, assembly GCF_024679095.1. Lineage (NCBI taxonomy): Eukaryota > Metazoa > Arthropoda > Malacostraca > Decapoda > Varunidae > Eriocheir > Eriocheir sinensis. The sequence goes on along the minus strand of NC_066524.1, from coordinate 421,959 downwards.
ATCTGATGTATGTGAAGAGTTTTTTGGAGTTGGTCTTCATTTCGCGCGCTATTTGTTTTTCATAGTTGCGTTTACTACTCCGAATAAGGGTACGACAAGCTCTTAGGTTGGTGTTGTACTGTGTACGGGCTTCGGCTGTGTCACTCTCTTTCATTAGGTTAGAATTCCTTTTTTTTTAAGATTATTGCCCTTTTTTATTTTCTGGTCATCCACGGTGGATCTACGGCACCATTTACTCGCCTGGGTTTCGTAGGCACTGTACCCTTCTCTACCCCCAAAAGCTTATCTTTGAAGTCGTTCCACACGTTATCGATTCTATTGTCGGTGAGGTTAAGTTGGTCCAGGTTGTAGGGGGAAGCAGCTCACGGGCTAGGTAGAAATTTGCTTTTTTGAAGTTTGGTATCACTGACGGATTGCCTACGAGTTTGAGACTTATGTTGACATTAAAACGGATTAAGTGGTGATCGTAACAATGAATTTTCTCACCAACTTCACAGTCGCGAATGAGGTCGGGGTCACTTACTAGTAGCAGATCCAGCAGATTGTTTTCTCTTGTCGGTTGAGTTACAACTTGAGTGAGGAACGAATCCTCCACCACTTCTATAAGCCTGTTACCCTCTTGATTTCCAGTCAATTGACCCAAGTCAATGTTAGGGCAATTAAAGTCCCCGATTATTATTGCTTCTTTGTTCTGTGTTAGAGAGTGAAGCTCTTCGTACAGGGCAGTGCCGTCGGCAGCCTGTTGTTTTGAGGGCCTGTATACGGTCGCAAGTGTTAATTTCTAATTATTCGCGGTTATTTCCACATAAACGGAGGAGGATGAGGAGGAATCAGAGAGAAAAGATGGAATTGAAATGAAAAGTGAGAGGAGGGAAGAGTAAAACAAAGTAGGAAAGAGGAAAGAATGCAAGAAAAAGGAGCAAGAGGAAACTTGTGAGACTGCATAGTTTCCTAGTTGGTAATCATTAAGATATGAAAAGAGAAAACAGAAACTGAGGAAAAAAGGGAAGAGTTAATCTCTCTCTCCCTCTCTCTCTATCTCTCTCCCTCTCCCTCTCTCTCTCTCTCTCTCTCTCTCTCTCTCTCTCTCATCTGATACTCTTCCTCCAATCTGCAGACTTTTTTTCCCTTCCTCTTATCTCTCGTCTCTCCTTCCTCTCAATTTCCTTCATCCTGCTCTCAAACTAAGTGCCCTCTCAAACACTCTCCTCCTCCTCCTCCTCCTCTTATTTCTTTCTCCCCTTCTTCCTCCTATTCATTCCGTTACAAAATATTCTTCCTTGTTTGTTTATCTATCTATCCTCTTTTCCTCCCTTCCTTAATCTTCTCTCATTTCTCTCATCCTCCCTTCTCCTTCTTCCTAACTATCTTTTACATCTCTTTATATTTTTTTTTGTTTTGTTTTGTTTTCTCTCCTTCATCAGTTCCTCTCATTTCTCCCTCTTTATCCTGTAGCACAAAACATTACATCTCGTTTCTTCTTCCTTTCCTCATTTCCTCTCTGCTTGTCCCTCCTATCCTCTCTCTTAATTCTTCCTCATCTTTTTCTTTCTCACGACTTCCCTTTCTTCCTCTTCATATATTCGTAATCTTTCAACCTTCCTCCTAACTCTCTATTCTTCTCTCCTTCCCTTCTTTACTTTTCCCTCCGCTTTTATCTCTTACTAGCTCCTCTTCCTCCTCCCCCCCCCCCCCTACTTTCTTGCACCTCCCTTTTTCATCCCTTTTCATACCACACCTTTTCCGCCTTTCACCAGCTTGCGCCCACCTTCCTTTTACCTCCTTCCTCTTCCTTTTCTTCTTTCACCCTTCCCACTCTCTCACCTCCGCTTCCTTGCTATTATTACCTACTTCATTTCCTCTTGCTCTGATTCTTCCCTCCCTCTCTACTTTCCCTTCTCCTTTCGTCTCTCCATCCTTTCCTCCATGTATTTGCTCCATCCTTCTCTCTCTTTCTCTACTTCCGCCTTTTCCTCATACATCCTTTTCTCTCCTGAGTTTTCTTCCCTCCTTCCCTCGCTACCTTCTCATCTTTACTTATCTTCCTTTCATTCTCCTCTTTGCCCTTCATTCTTCACTCTTTCCCTTCTACCATTCCCCCCCCTTTCTCTCTCCTTCCCTCCTCTCTATAGTTATTTCATCATACCTCCTTTTCCTCCTAACCTTTACTCCCTAGTCCCTCCCTAGCTGCCTTCACACAACTAGTCTTCTTCCATCCTTTCCTACACCCCTTCTCTCCTCTCCTCCACTCTTTCTCTCCTCACCTCCTTTCCTCCGAACCTCCATTGGCCTCTCCTCCACACTGGAGCTAAAAACCTTCAAGTAATATCCGGCAAGCGGGAATTATTCAGGGAGAGAGAGAGAGAGAGAGAGAGAGAGAGAGAGAGAGAGAGAGAGAGAGAGAGAGAGAGAGAGAGAGAGAGAGAGAGAGAGAGAGAGAGAGAGAGACACTGGATAAACTATCAGTTTAAACTAACATATAAACACGAAAATAAGTAGCACCGACACACCAAGAAAACATAGCAAGTGATCCCACTAACATGGGGTAACATGTTACCTGCCCACTCGGTTTTAACAGCACGGAGCCTTGACTACAACTAGTGAGTATTTGCATTCCACCGTTGTTACCCCAGAGAATGACACACATACCATTTGTCCTTTTCCCTCTCTCCTCCTCCCGCACACTGCTGCACACAACATGCTGGCTTGGGTCCCGACGGCGGCCAGCCAGCCTACTATCAGACAGACTTGCTTCTACGCCTCTGTATGGGGCGATACCTCGTATAAGAGTCCTCATATATAATATTATAGTCAAAGTATATTGAACACTGAGAGCGGCTCTGCCCTCACCTGCATGGGGCGATACCTCGTACAAGAGTGAGCTCGCTCCCTCGGCCTAGGGCGAGGGAGGACTGGCGCCACCATAAACACTTGCCTGCGCCCTGACGGGCTGGGGCCGACTACCATCCAAGCCCTTCAAGCAAGCCTACCAGCGCTAAAGGCGTACACGTAAAAAAAAAAATCTCTTCCCAAAAATGCTTTGGTGTGACGTCACAGAGTGACAAAAGTATTCGTAAGTTAGGTCTGCTTGAGACCTGAGATTTCCTGGGTAGACCTCCAATATCAATATAAAGTCACTGGTATTTTATTTCAATTATAAATATTTGTTATATATATATATATATATATATATATATATATATATATATATATATATATATATATATATATATATATATATATATATATATATATATATATATATATAATTACTGCAGAGCGGGGCTATGTGGGACACTTTTTCATGTTTTGGGGTTACTAGGTCTGAAATGAAAATCTTGTAACATTTGAAATGCTTTGTGTCATATGAAAAGACGTACAAAACTATGTACTTTCATATACATCTATTGAAAATAATGATACTCTAAATGCTTTTTCCATAATTCAACATAATTAAAAACATTTTCTACCACAGGCATTGGGGCAATGTGGGACATGCTAAATTAGGGCAGTGTTTTTTGTTTTGTTTTAATGTATGTACCTATTGCGCCATTAGGCTTGCTTGAGGGGCCTGGATGGTATTCGATCCCAGCCCGTCATGGCGCAGGCAAGTGTTTACAGTGGCGCCATCTTTCTTGGCTCATGCTGCCCCGGAACTCGTTCTGGATTCTTGGACTGCTTCCTCTAGAGTCCGGGGTGGTGGGTGGTCTTCAGGACAGCATGTGGGTAGTTTTAAACCACTGGCGGTGACTGAAAATTCCGAGGTGGTAGCGTGAGGATTCGAACTCTTGTCGTCCATCACGCGGTGAATGTGGGCCCAGCACGGTACCACTTGAGCCACCGCCTACCCAATGTTGATCAATCTTAAAGTGGTAGAGACACTGCATTAAAAATCATCACCTATACTGCTAATAAATTTGACCTGTGGTGCCCTTTCTGACTTTGAGTGTTTTTACAACGGATTTACTTAATCTCAGTTAGTAGCAGAGGGGTGTCCTGCCCGAGACAGTCGCTTGCCCCGGACGGTCCCTCCCCTACCTTCTCTGCTACTACCTGGGAATTAAGGAACCCTTTATAAGGAAACACTTAAAGTGAAAAAATGGTACCACAGGTCACATATACTAGCAGTATAGGGATGACATTGTGGGATGCCAGATCAGTGGTAGTCCTGAGATATGCCTTTGCAGCAGTGTGAAACTGAGTGCTTAAATAGGAAAGTTATTATTTTTTTTTTATTAACCTTAGTTATGTGGAACACCCGCTGGGGCAATGTGGAACACCTCTGGGGTAATGCGGAGCGGCCATCTACACAACGCAAATGAACCTCATTCTAATATTCCAGGGAAAGGTACCAAACAAAACAGATCCCAATCTGCAGCCGAGTGTTGTGGGTTGCCAGTAGTCGCAGAGCTACACTGTTGCCAACCCAGTGAAACAACTCTCTCTCTCTCTCTCTCTCTCTCTCTCTCTCTAATGAGAGAGAGAGAGAGTTGTTTGCTGAATGACAACAGTGTAGCTCTGTGACTACTGGTAACCCACAACGCTCGGCTGCAGACTGGGATCTGTTTGTTTGGTGCCTATCGCTGTAAAATTTGAAGGAGGTTCATTTGCATTGTGTAGATGGCCGTTCCACATTACCCCCAGAGGGTGTTCCACTTTGCCCCAGCAGGTGTTCCACATAGCCCCGGTTGATAAAAAAAAAATAATAAATTTCCTATTTAAGCACTCACCGTGTCACACTGCTGCAAGTACATAAACTGGACTCACATTGGTATGTAGTTCAAAGCTGGATATAATAGAAATAAACTAAAGGATGTCATTAACCTTAGCAGTTTACTTTAAAATAACTCCCTTAAAACATCAGAATTGGAAAAAGTAAATAAATTTTAATGCATGTCACATTACCTATATTCTTTTCCACAATTGACATTAATGTTTATGATCCAATTGAACACTTATAAGGCATTCTAACCTGTCTTACCCACATATAGGACTATTTGGTCCGCACTACCCCCTAATGCCCCACATTGCCCCCGGCGTCACACATAGCTCCGCTTTACGGTATATATATATATATATATATATATATATATATATATATATATATATATATATATATATATATATATATATATATATATATATATATATATATATATATATATATTTTAGATGGGGGAAAATACAATTACAATTGTAGTAGAGTTCGGGCCATTACATTGAGAGTGTGAGTGATATTTGAGGTGGCTATTTTACTAAGTAACGTATAGAAGTGGGTGGGCTGGGAAGACAGAGTGTTACTGACTGACTGTAACTGTTTGACTGTTTGTGTGTGGGAAGTGTAAGTGATATATCAAGGTGCCTGTTGTATGCAACGTTCATAGGTACAGAGACAAAATTAGCGTGTAAATAGCGACTGTTGGTTATATATAGTGTTAGGAAGAGAATAGATAAACAAAGGCGGAGAGTTTAGTACATAGAAACAAAATTAATGTTTTAATAGCGTCTGCTTGTCATCCTATTTTTTATTTTTTTTACAGCTACAATAATGTAAAAAGCCCGCTATTCGCTGCTCCTATAAAAGCTCAGTGGAGGGCTGAAAGAAAGATAAATTTCGGAAGAAGAGGTTTTTTAACAGCAGAGGAAGCTGTTCTGGGGAAAAAGGAAAAAGGATGAAAAAGCCCGCCAATCACTGCTCCTACAAGAGTCAAGAGGAATGGCCGAAAGATTGGTCAATTTATATCCTGATACCCTCCTCTTGAAATAGAGATACAGGTAAATGAAGATTGTTCCAGAGTTTACAAGCGTGAGGGATGAGAGAGTGAAGATGCTGGTTAACTCGTGCATAAGGGATTTGGACAGTACGTATAGGGGTGAGCTTGAGTAGAAAGTCATGTGGGGCCGCGGAAGGGGCGACGGAATTTAAGAGGTTGAAGACTATCAGTAGGAGGAGGAGAGCTGATGAGACGAAGAGCCTTAGACTCCACTCTGTCCAGATGCGCTGTGTGAGTGGTTCCACCCCACACGTGAGATGCATACTCCATACGGAGACGATACCGAACGCCCAACATCGAGGAAGCTGATTTAGTGAGAGACGAGATGTGACGTTTCCAGTTAAGATTTTGAGTTAAGGATAGACCGAGGATGTTTAGTGTTGAAGAAGGTGACATCTAAGTGTTGTCGAAGAATAGGAGATAGGTGTATGGAAGATTGTGTCGAGTTGATAGGTGGAGAAATTGGGTTTTTGAGGCATTGAAGGACACAAGGTTCCTTTTACCCCACTCGGAAATGATATTAAGGTCTGAGGTTAAGCGTTGTGCAGCCTCCAGCCTTGAGTCATGTAATTCCTGTTGAGAGGGTCTTCTGTTGAAAGAAGTTGAATAATGCAGAGTGGAGTCATCAGCGTATGAATGGATAGGACAGTTTATGGAAAGAAGATCATTGATGAATAACAGGAAGAGAATGGGTGATAAGACAGAGCTCTGTGGAATACCACTGTTAATAGGTTTAAGAGAAGAACAGTGACCGTCTACCACAGCTGAGATAGAACGGCCGGAAGGGAAACTGGAGATAAAGGAACAGAGAGAAGGATACAATCCGAAAGAGGGCAGTTTAGAAAGCAAAGACTTGTGCCAGACTCTATCGAAGGCTTTCGATATGTCTAGTGCAACTGAGAAAGTTTCACCGAAACGGCTAAGAGAGGATGACCAAGAATCAGTTAAGAGAGCAAGAAGATCGCCAGTAGAACGCCCCTTGCGGAACCCAAACTGGCGATTAGATAGAAGGTTGTGTGGAAACTGGCTTTTGAATCTTCCGGTTAAGGAATGATTCAAAAACTTTAGATAGACAGGAAAGTAAAGCTATAGGACGGTAGTTTGAGGGATTAGAGCGGTTACCCTTCTTAGCCACAGGCTGAATGAAGGCGTACTCCCAGCAGGAAGGAAAGGTAGATGTTGACAGGCAGAGACGAAAGAGTTTGACCAGGCAGGGTGACAGCACGGAAGCACAGTTTTTAAGGACAATAGGAGGCACTCCTTCAGGTCCATCAGCCTTCTGAGAGCTGTGAACAGAAATGTTTTTATTGCTAATATTTTTATTGCCATTTTCATTGACACAATATTTGTCTTTATATTATGGGCATTGTCTTGTTCCCTTCATATTATTGTCATTATTTTTATTGCTAATATTTTACTGGCACTTTATCTTGCCATTATTTTATTCTCATCATAATACTGCTAGTATTTTATTGACACTTTATTGCCATTATATTACTCCCATTACTTCCTTATTACTTTATTTGCATCATTTTATTCCTATTATTTTACTGAAACAGAGTGATAACACGATGCTAAAAGGTTATAATTCTTTACAGACAAGTGGCAAGGTAATGTAGGCTACCCTGAACGCCCCTTATTAGACTATATGTATTCAGTAGAAGATCCAGGAGGTTGTTCCTCGGGGCAAATAATCTTTACTTGAGGAGAACGAGCAGGAGGGAATGAGGGATGGCTGGCTGCAGGGCGTGGCTGGACGAACCTTCCTTTGGCACCTCTGAAAAGTGTGAAATCGTATGAAAGTTGCAATACCAGAAAATATATGGAAACTTGTCATTTGGGGTAAAGGTACAGGCCCCCGATGTCTTGGACGGTTATGATGAAGCTAGGAAAGTAAATGGACCCTATGTGTGTGTGTGTGTTGAAGGCTGCTCTCTGATTTCTCACTGGTGTCAAACTAAACTATTTCAATTTGTTTTATATATTTTACTTTTTTTTCTTGTTTTTTTATTATTCGTTCACAAAAGATTCTTTGCTAATAACTTACACTTTTTTTTGTCCGATTCTGTTTTTTTTTTGTCTTCCACTAAACTGTTTTCATTAGTTTTCTCGTTTTCTTATCAATATTAGTTTTTTTCTGAAATAAAGTCGTTGGATTCTGTTTTATCACTTTTTGTATCACTGTTTTCTTTTCTTTTTCTGTGATAAGTTTTGTTTCTACAATGTTCAGTGTTCGGCTGATGCAGGTTGAGGTTTTTTACTGTTTTCTTTTTAGCTTCTCTATTTTTGCATTGTTGTTCTCTTCCATCAGGTGTCCGGTGAATGCAATTTGAATTCTATAGTGTTTTTCTTCTTCAATTTAACGTTGTCATTGTTTTCCTTTCCGAGCAATTCATTATTTCTTCATTTTAATTATTTGAGGGGCGAAGGTGCGCACAGTTTTTTTTTTCGTTCTTTTTGTTTTACCTTTTTTTCACACATTGCCATGCTACTGCTGTGACATTGCTTTTTTTTTCTTTCTTTGCAAA
>NC_066524.1:371157-408657 GCF_024679095.1 Eriocheir sinensis | reverse complement strand
CAGAGGTGGGTCACGGCGCTCCGCAAGGAGCCGCCCGGGGCCAGCCTGGTGGCCTCTCCTTCCCTCCATCCCCTCTCCCTTTTCATCAATAACCCAGCACCGTAAGAAACTTTTGTGACATCAAGCTTAATCATGGTGACAGACAGTGCAGTGCGTTTGAGGTGCCGTGAGGACATTGAAGAGCAGAAATGGCCAGCGTGACGTCGACGCCGCCTTACCGTCCAGCCGACGCCAGCCCCCAGGTGCCCCCAGGTACACCAGCCTGACCATCATGCTGCTGGGAGAATTCGGTTCAAGTGCAGTGCAGTGTTGACGCCCGTCACTCAGGTGGAATCATGGTTGGGGCAAGTGGCATGGGGCAGTTCAGACGTTAGATGCTCCCACGCCTACTGCTTCTCGGTCCACCTCTTCCTATCATGTCTCACCGGCTGGAGAGATTAGCAGGTCATCGCTAAGCTGAGTGACGGCCGACACCGCTTCTACCTGCACCCCTGCCATCAACTGCGACCTGACCCTTTTTTGACCTGGGGTTGACCTGGGGTTTAACACCTGACACGTCACCCGGAAAACCACACCGCCTCCTACCGCACAAACGCACTGCTTTCCACCACCTCACCTCCCCCCCACCACCCCAGACTCCCTATACTCCTTTCATATTGAACTTTTTTTTTTCCATTATATTTCAATATTATATTTTTAACATGTATATTTTCAGCTTTACAGCTGCAATCACTTAATAAACCGTTTATTATTATTATCATATTATTATTATACTATTACACACACACACACACACACACACACACACACACACACACACACACACACACACACACACACACACACACACACACACACAAGTGCCACCATTCATCATTATAATATTGGTTCATAATGCAAAATATATGGATTAATATATATGGATTAATATGATGACGGTCTTTAATAATTAGAATGGGAATGGTAGAGTTATAAAGAAGAGGGTGATGATGGTGGGAATGATGATGATGATGATGATGATGATGATGATGGTGATGATAATGGTGATGATGGCAGTAGTGTTAGTGGTGTGTGTGATGATGCTGGTACTAATAATAGTGGTAGTAGTGATGGTGATGATAATGGTGATGATGGCAGTAGTGTTAGTGGTGTGTGTGATGATGCTGGTAGTAATAACAGTGGTGGTAGTGATGGTGATGATGGCAGTAGTGTTAGTGGTGTGTGTGATGATGCTGGTAGTAATAACAGCGGTGGTAGTGATGGTGATGATAATGGTGATGATGGCAGTAGTGTTAGTGGTGTGTGTGATGATGCTGGTAGTAATAATGGTGATGGTAGTGATGGTGATGATAATGGTGATGATGGCAGTAGTGTTAGTGGTGTATGTGATGATGCTGGTAGTAATAATGGTGATGGTAGTGATGGTGATGATGGCAGGTGATGATGCTGTAATAATGGTGATGGTAGTGATGGTTGATGGCAGTAGTGTTAGTGGTGTTTGTGATGATGCTGGTAGTAATAATGGTGATGGTAGTGATGGTGATGATGGCAGTAGTGTTAGTGGTGTGTGTGATGATGCTGGTAGTAATAATGGTGATGGTAGTGATGGTGATGATAATGATAATGTTTCTAATTTCCAAGTAGGTTCATGGGAGCTTTAACTTTCTCTTTTCTCATTTCCTTTCTCCCTCTTCCCTTTCTCTCTTCCTCCTCCACCCCTGGCCTACCCTCCTCCTCCTACCTTCCCTTCCTTACCTTCCCACCTCCCACATATCACCTCCTCCTCCTCCACTCACATTAACACACACAATCCACAGCTTGTCGTCGTGTGTGTGTGTGTGTGTGTGTGTGTGTGTGTGTCCGGCAAGCATAAACGTGGCCTGGGAGAAATTAAGGTAAGGAATGGAAGAGAGAGAGAGAGAGAGAGAGAGAGAGAGAGAGAGAGAGAGAGAGAGAGAGAGAGAGAGAGAGAGAGAGAGAGAGAGAGAGAGAGAGAGAGAGAGAGAGAGAGAGAGAGAGAGAGCAGGAGGGGGAAGGAGAAGGGAGAAAGAACGAAAGAATGAGAAGGACGAGAGGGAGGGAAGGAAAATGTGAAAGGAGAGATGAAGGTCATGATGGAAAAAGAAGAAAGCAGAGAGGGAGGAAGGGATTGGGAGGAAGGAGGGAAAGTGTGAAAGGAGAGGTGGAGGTCATGATGGAAAGGAAGAAAGCAGAGAGGGAGGAAGGGATTGGGAGGAAGGAGGGAAAGTGTGAAAGGAGAGGTGGAGGTCATGATGGAAAGAAGAAAGCAGAGGGAGGAAGGGGATTGGAAGGGAGAAAAAGGAGAAAGAGAGGAATGTGGAAGAGAGAAAAGAATGAGAGAAAAAGATTGAAAAGAAATATTCTCACCGATACCTTTCTTTATAATTACTTCCAGGTGTTGTGAATTATGTGGGCAATGCCTTAGGTTCAGGGAGAACTAAAAGCTGCTGCTGTTGTAGATTAATGAACAGGTCCCTGGTGGAGAGAGCGGTATAAAAATGTATGTATGTGTGTATGTGCTTATGTATGCATGTAAAGAAGCCTTCGTTATACAGTCACGTTCAGAGTGTGTCCGTGGAATAGTGTAAACGTTGAAAAAAGGAAAATGTACAGTAAGCATCGATATATGTTTTCCATATTTTTAGGTATCAGACGAAAGTTTTTTTTCTGTGTACCGTGTTATTTGGGATGAGGGAATTGTTAGTATATTGTTTTCTGAACACTCTCTCTCTCTCTCTCAAAACAAAGAAATCAGAGACAAAGAGGGAAGCGCATGCCGTGCCAAAACACTGGCCGGCGTCCTGCCATCCCAGACTCGACAAACGTGGCTTTGCGCCGTCACGGTGTTTACAATTAATTTAATATTCCTGTCTGGAGTTGTTCTGCAGTTGTCTGGAGTTCCTGCCCTCCCCGCCCCGGCGGTGCTGGGGAGCGTCAGGGAGCCCATGGTCTCCCTGGCGAGCGGCGCGGGGCGCTGTGGGTGCGGCAGGGCGTCTCGGCTCAGTCGGAGCGTCCATGGCGGTGCCGGCGATCCCGGGTGGCCAGGGGCGGGGAGGAGTGCATTTGGTGTTGTGTTGGTATGGCGGGTCTTTTCTGGGGTGAAGGAGATTCATTCGTATCAGCACACAGCACCAAGGAAAGGCGATTTCAGAACAGCTCCACGACAGAGATATTACAGATAAAAACACCGAAAAAAGGGAAATAAACAAAAAGAACATCAGAAACAAGTTAATACAGGAGAGGAATTCCAGGAAATAGATAAGTCTCCTTCATCCAACATGAAAATAAAGGAAAAAATAAGACAGAAACAAATCCAGCATGAAGACCTTCGGTGCCGTATATTGGTATGGATGAGCCTTCTCTGGGGTGAAGGAGACTCAGTTGTAGCAAGATACGGCACCCGAAAAAGGCGATATGTATATTGTACACAACACCAGCACACGACACATAAAGAAAAATAACACCGGAGACAGGATAATACATGAAAGGAATACCAGAGAAAAGTAATCAGATACAAAACACAACATAAGCAAAACGAACAACTAGGATTAAGGACTTTGGTGTGGTATGTTGGCACGGGTGAGCCTTCTCAGGGGTGAAGGAGACTCAGCTGTAGCAAGATACCGCGTCACTGAAAGGCGATGTAGATACTCCACACCACACCAGCACACGAGAAATAAAGAAAAGTGACACCGGAGAAAGGATAATGCAGAAAAAGAATACCAGGAAAAAGATAACTTATAAACACTTCATCAACAGGAGAAAACAACAACAACAAATATAAGTAATAATCTAGCACACAGGCGTTTGGTGTGGTATGTTGGTACGGGCGAGACTTCTCTGGGGTGAAGGAGACTCGTTTGTAGCAGGATACGGCACCAAGAAAAGCCGATATAGAAACAGCACCAGAAAAAGGAAAATGAAGGAAGAGAAAACCAGCACAAGGAAAATACAGAGAAAAGAACACCAGAAAAAAGAACACGATAGAAAACAACATCTAAAAAAAAAGTCATCATCCGCATTTTCGGCTCTAAATAACATCAATAAAATTATGGTGAGTCTCTTCCGGGTGAAAGAGGCTCACCTGACCAAAGTACATCACAAGAGGATGATAGAAATAAGAACATCAAGAAAAGAAAATTATATAAAAGCAGAAAAGAATCAAAATAAAACATAAAAAAAGAAAAGAAGAAGAAAAAGAAAAGACAAGAAAGGAAAGAGTAAAATAAACTAATAACTAAATAACTAACCATACAACTAACTATTTAACCAGGTCCTTCACTAATTAACTATTTGTCTCATTAAAGAGAAGAGACCTGTTAGACCCAAAAATAAAGAGAAAAAAAGATAAAATTTAACAAAAACACTAAAACATTTGATGAAGAACAGAAGGAAAAGGAATGTCACCCTAAACACACTGTTGTATTTCCCGTTCTCTTTATATTGCTTAGCCTCGACGAAACAAAACTCTCTCTCTCTCTCTCTCATAACAGGCCACTTGTATTAAGACATTTGTGTGTCGAGCACTTCTTTCAAAGCTCTGGTAATGTTCATATAACTGTACTTGAGGAACACACACACACACACACACACACACACTCACCGACACCCACATACTGTTTATATTTATACATCTATCTATCCATCCATCTAGCTATGTATCTTTTTATCTCATTTCCTTCACACCATTTTAAATTTATTCTAAACACCCTTCCTTCTATATGCCAGTCTCCCCTCCCTTCTCCTCTTCCCTACTCCTTCTCCCCCCCCCCCCCCTTCACTAGCTCCCTCGTCCTCTCACATCCCATCAGCCCTACGAGGAATAAAATTAATGAGCATACAACTTAGTGGCACAGCGACGTCTCTCTCCCCTCTTACTCCCCCTCCTCTCCCCTTTTACTCCCCCTCCTCTCCTCCCTCCTCCCTCCCCTCTTTACCCTCTCCCTCCTCTCACACCTTTTCATCCCCTCTCTAACTCTTCTCCCTACCTTCCCTGCCTCCCTCTCCCTCCCTCTCACCTTTCCCTTCACTCTCTCCTTTCCTCCCTCGTTCACCTCACATAAGTACCTCCACTGTCTCCACAAGAAGCCGATGAGAGGATGTCAGGAGGAGGAGGAGGAGGAGGAGGAGGAGGAGGGAAAGAAGGGAGGTTTAAGGGGTTGAAGTTGAGAAGCTAGGAATGTTTAAAGTGTGATTGTACACTGTACAGGAGGGTTGATTGTTGTTGTTGTGGTTTGCTTGTTGCCGTTGTTGTTGTCGTTGTTAATGGTGATGTCTTGTTATTGCTGTCGTTGTTGTTGATATTTCCCTCGTTCATCATCTCTTCACTATTTCACCTACATTTTCTTCTCATGATTTTACTTCTTCACACTTTATATCATTATATTTTTCATCGTTCTCTCCATCATCACCACACTGCCATTATATAGTGAACCGTCTTTTATTTTTTTATTCATTTTATTTTTTCTTCTACCACCACCACTGTCGCCACCACCACCACTACTACCCCATCATCACCACTACCAATTTCATTACCACCACTACCACCACCACCATCACCTGGATGACCTGTAGCACTTCTTTAAAAAAAATCACAAATCTTATTAAAACTTTCTTATGAGGTGAGCCTGTTGCCCTCTGTCAGGTGTGTGTGTGTGTGGGTGTGTGTGTGTGTGTGTGTGTGTGTGTGTGTGGGTGTGTGTGTGTGTGTGTGTGTGTGTGTGTGTGTGTGTGTGTGTGTGTGTGTATGTGTGTGTGTGTGTGTGTGTGTGTGTGGAAATTGGTTTTACTTTATTTCTTTTCAGCAAACTAATAAAACATTTTTTCAAGATTCTCTCTCTCTCTCTCACTCTCACTCTCTCTCTCTCTCTCTCTCTCTCTTTTAATTTTTTATTTAAACTGACGAACCTATTGTACACAAACATATTTGTATTTTGCCGACACTTTATGCGATCGTTCGAGTAGCATATGTTTCACTGTGCACTTTTCAGGCTTAAATGTCACTTTTTCTTGCATTATTTAAGCCCTTTACACTTGTTCACTGTGTTTTTAGCATCACTAGTGGTGGGGCATGTTCTTCGCCACCTGTGAGCAGCCACTTTACCTGCTGGGTGGAGATATCCTCACTGTTGGCCCTGCTGCAGTGAATGTGTTCCACAGGCGGACACCCTGGAGGTGAAGGTCCGCTGGTGTTGGTGCGTGACCTCGGCACTGACCTGCTCGTGGCTGGAGAGTACCGTGCATCTCTCACAGCCTCTCATGAGGGGAGCCTGTCTCGCCAGGTGGTACCCTTGCACCTGCCTCTCTTCTCTCTCTCTCTCTCATCACTATCATCATCATAATCAATTTTTCTACACTTTTCTTCTTTTTTATCTAGATTTCATCACTTAATCCTCCCTCCTCATCTTAAGCTTTTCCATCCTTTTCTTTCCTTTATCTTCCGTTTGATGTTTCTTCCTCTCCTCCTCCTCCTCCGTGGCCTGTAATCCCCATACTAATTCATTTTCTTTCCCTTCCTCTTCCTTTATTTTCCTTCACTTCCAATCTTTATCAGCGTCTCTCATAACTTCTTTTTTATCATAACGTTTTCCTTTCCCAATTTTGGCTCGCAGAGATTAGCTTTTTATTATTCTCTTCACCATTTTTATCAGAGTTTCCCTTGTACATTATCTTCCGTTATCCTTTCTACCTTGTTCATCCTCCCTTTCTCTCCTCCCCTGTTCTCTATCCTTTGCATCGTTTTCTCATTATCCTCCTTCCCTCCTTCCTTCCCTCCTTTCCTTAAATCCTTCCCTTGTTTAGCCAGCACAGTATCACTCTCATTCTCTCTGCTCACTTTCTCTCCTCTCTTTCTTTCATGCCCTTTCATCGCCTTTTCCTTTTCTGCTCTTTTTTCCTCTCGCTGCCTTCCTTCTCCCTCCCTTCTTTCTTCTTCTCCTTCCCTCGATGTTTGATTCTCTTTTATATATATATATATATATATATATATATATATATATATATATATATATATATATATATATATATATATATATATATATATATATATATATATATATATATATATATATATATATATCTGTCTCATATCCCTATTATATTTCCGTCTGTTATCTCCCTTTTCTTTCTTTCCTAATTCTTTTTGCTTTTCCTCCTGCTTTCCTTTTTTTCTCATCTTTTTTTGCTTCCTTTCCTTCTTCCTTTCTTCCCTCCTTTATCATTCCTTCCATCCTTTCTTCATTTTTCCCTCCATTCTTTCCTTCCTTCCTTCTATATTTTCCTTACTCGCTCCATCTTTCCTCCCTCCCTTCTTTTCTCCCTTCCTTCGTTTCTTTCTTTTTCTCATTCGTTTCGTTTTTTCTCACTTTTATTCTTTTCTTTCTTATTCCCTCCTCCTTGCCTTCCTTCCGTTCTTTCCCACCTTCCCACATTTATTTTTTCTTTTCTTCCTTCCTACCTCTCTTCCTCCCACCTCCCTCTCTCCTGTCCCACCTGTTACCTTTGTATAATCAGCCTTAATTACTCCACCTGGCATTACTCTGTTTTTGTTCTAATTTACCTGTTGAGGGAAGTGATTGCTGGAGTCCTTGGTGTGTGTGTGCGTCTTCTTTTTATAATTCCACTCTTTCTTCTGCTTCTTCGAGTTTTTTGTGTGTTTGTGTTTTTTCTTTTAGCTTTCCCTGTCATTTCTTCCTCGCATCATTTGTTCTTTTCTATATATTGCCTGTGTTGGTGTTGTTCTTGTTCCTCTTATTTTTACTTCATTTTGCTCTCATTCCACTTTTTCATACCTATTTCTTTCGTTTTTCTGAAATACTTTTTTTCGTTAGTTTTTTATTTTTATTTTCTCGGTCGCTGTCTTTTCCCTTTTTACCTCTCATAACTCATCTTTTTTTCTGTCGAGGAGGAGGAGAAGGAAGAGGAGAAGAAGGAGGAGGAGGAGGAGGAATACATAGGGATACATAGGAAGAACAGACACCAGAAGACCTATCGGTCTATGGCGAGGGTGTCTGTTTACTACCGCTACTACTAGTAATCTACGTGTGGTAGGACAGGACAAAATAGATGAAGGCTCCTCCCCACCCACCTCTCCCTCCGGCAAGGTGCCGGCAGGAAATAGTTAGGAGAGAACACCATGTACCTTTAAGGAAGAAAGGGCCATGGAAATTTTATAGTAAAAAGAGAAATAAGAGGAAATTACTACCCTTAACTTACACTACTGGTAACCTAAGCTGTGGGGGAAAATTACTTCATTACATAAGAACATAGAAATACAGAGAGACTGGAAGAGGACGAGTGGCCTACACAGGGCAGCCCCAGAATCCCCCCTAATACACACGATGGGTGAGGTGTAGTTTCAGGGGCACAGGTGGAGGCTTGATCCTCATTTTACCGGCGGTACTAGGCACTCACCAGTAACCTGTCACCTTACTGCACCCACACCTCACTCCACCTATCATGCGGACATTAACTGTTGCTTTACTCTATTGTTGACTTTCGCTACTTGCAATTTAGGTTGTGGGGGAGAATTATATGAATATAGGTTGAGGTCTTGCTGCAATCTGTCCGAAAACATGCGAAAAAGGATCTGTATAATCTTATATCCCTGAAGTACTTATCCAAAGAAGACTTAAAGCTATAGATACTCTGTGGGCTAACTACTGACGGTGGGAGTCTATTCCAGTCATCGACGACTCTGTTATTGAAAAAAGTTCTCTACACCAATGTGTTACATCGATTTATCTTTAACTTCATACCGTTGCTGCGTGTTCTTGTGTTAGTGTCACTCTGAAATAGACTATCCGTTAATGTTGTCGAATCCATTAAGATTTTGAATACTTCAATTAAGTTCCCTTTATCCTTCGCTTTTTAGGGAAAACATATCTAAACGCATTAAACGCTCGTCATATGGCAAGTTTCGGAGCGCTGAATTTGTTTGGTTGCTCGTCGCTGTATCTTTTCTAGCAAAACTTGATCTTTTGATATAGTTCGGTGACCAGAACTGAGCGGCGTATTCTAGGTGTGGTCTTGCAAATGCTAAATATAATCTCTTCATAAGTTCGGGTGATTTATAATCAAAGTTTTTAGATTAATCCCAACATCATATTGGCTTGTTTACTGCTGTAGAACATTGATCACTCATTTTAAGAGTGTTACTGATAATGACACCAAGATCTTTTTCTTGTTTTACTGCTGAGCTTCATGTCCTGAATCTGATATTTAAAGTTAGATTTTTTCACCTATGTGCATTACTTTACATTTATCTACGTTAAAACTCATTTGCCATTTTTCGCTCCAGTCGGCAAGTCTTATTAAGTCTGATTGAATGTTCTCGCAACTTTGACTGTTCATTACCGTACCTCCTAATTTGGTGTCGTCGGCGATTTTGGCTACTTTTGATAGGATATCAGTTTCTAAGTCGTTCACGTAAATTATGAATAGTGTTGGCCCCAGGACCGAACCTTGGGGAACGCCACTGGTGACGGGTTGCCAATCCGATGCTTCACCATTAAGAACTACACGCTGTTCTCTGTCCGTGAGCCAGTCATGAATCCACGCACAAAGATGGTCGTTAATACCGTGGGAACGCAGTTTTGAAATAAGCCTAACGTGAGGAACTTTATCAAACGCTTTCTAAAAATCTAGGTAAATTACGTCATATGGGCTTCGGGCGTCACAACATGTATAAACATCGTTGAAAAAGGTTAATAGGTTGGTAAGGCAAGGCGGATTACTACGAAATCCATGCTGACTGTCAGTTATCAATTCATTTGTTTCAAGGAAAGTGATCATTTTATCCCTGATTATTTTTTCGAATAGTTTAATTAGGACAGACGTAAGGCTGCTAGGACGATAATTACTGGCTTGTTTTTTGTCTCCTTTTTTTTTAAAGATCGGAGTAATATTGGCTTTTTTCCACTCGAGAGGCACACTGGCCTGTGCTAATGATTTGTTCAATATTAATGTTATGGGTAATTTAGCTGTTGACTACATTCTCTTAACATGCGAGGAGATAAATTATCGGGGCCCGAGATTTATTTGATCTACTCTCTGCAGGTACGCACGCACTTCGCTGATATCAATTTCGGTCAATGCAATATTATGTTCTTCAAGTCCTTGAAAAAATTCTTCGTCTGGAATCGATGTCATGTTCTCTTTGTAAATACGCTACTAAAAGTTGAATTTAGGACCGACGCTATGCCCTTATCATCACTAATCGTATTGCCACTTAATAGTAGTGGCCGATATTATTATTTTTAACAGTTATTTTGTTTCTTATGTAACTGAAAAATAACTTGGATTTTCTTGGCATCAAGTGATATTTTCATCTCATATTCGCGTTTCTGTTTTCTGATTTTCCTTTCGCACTCTCTTGACATTGATGTAATTAGTATGATCCTGAATTATGTGAGTTTATATTTCTTATAAAGTTTTCTTTTTTCGACGATGATTTTTTGTAGGTAATTATTCATCCACAACGGTTTTTGATTATCAGTCCTTCGTGGCTTGAGTGGAATGAATTTATTTACACTCGCTGTGATCTGTGCAGTAAAACGATTATACATTTCTTGAACGCTGACGTTGTTAAGCAAATGATTCCAATTTATCAGCTTTTCTTTTAGCTCCGTAAAATTTGCTTTACTATAATTAGGTATTAAGAGTGAGTGCTCGTGCTTTTGTTTCAATATTCAAAGTACATCTTATTATGTTGTGGTCACTGCTTGCAAATGGCTCGCCTACCTCACAGGCAGTTATGAGATGACTATCGGTCGCGAGGATTAAATCAAGAATATAATTTCCGCGTGTCGGCATGGTAACCGTTTGATTAAGAAATTAATTTTGTGCAAAGTTAATTCATCTTTCGCCTTCTCTGTCGCCAGAAAGTGCATTCCAGTTAACGGAGGGTTATTAGTCACCGCATATTATTGCATTTTTATTTCTGATAACGCTATTTATCTCTGCGTTGAGATTTCCATCAATGTCTTCATTTGATTTAGGAGGTCGGTAAATTACGCCCAGAACACACTTTTCATTATTCATCGTTGCTTGTACATATAATGAATCATAAGCCTCTGTTTCGGCAATGTTTAGCTGAACGATTTCTAAATTATTTTTCGCATATATTATTACACCTCCTCCTTTTTTGTGTAGACGACACTTAGCAAACGCATTGTGACCATTAATAGCTACTTCATCTAAGTGATGTTTATCGCGCATATTCAGCCATGTTTCCGTGATCAAAATGAAGTCGGTTTTTCAGTACTGCATGTATTATCAAGTGCCTACGCTTCTGAATGATGCTACGGGCATTTACATACAAGATGTTTAATTTATTCGTCGAGTGTGCGCCATCTATCAATTGTAGTTTCAATGGAATAGCGCGTCAGACCTGACTATCCTCAATTATTCTACCTCACCAACCACCTGCGGGCTGTTGACCTCACTGCTACTTCAGTACCCCTCACCTGTGGGTCTGGTGACCTGACATCCTGCGCAGTACTGTACACCTGCGGCCTGACCTCACTATTAGGGTGTGGTTTCCTCCCGGCTAAGCCGGAAACTACCTTACCACGTTGCTGCACCTGTCTTAGCTCTTTCAAAATTTCCTCATCTAACACTCTGCCTAGCCTCGCCTTGCCCACAATTTAGATGAAGGCCATCGTTAGCAAACAGGCTTCTGTCATGAATAAATGATCCCATACGTCCACAAACATGACTCCCTTACTACTTCACAAATCCTTGACACGTTCGTTAATCCCCAGCATTCTACTGAGAATGAGGAGTTAACATCATGGCGGGGAGCAAACCACACACTACAGAACGTCTCTTGCTTTCTCTTAGTTTTCCGACAAATTTCCTATATTTGTTCACAATTTCCTCTGATCTACCTTTCAACATAAGAACATAAGAACATAAGAACGCAGGAGTCTACAAGAGGCCGATAGGCCTGCACGAGGCAGCTCCTTGACCCTAAGCTCCTGTTTATCTAACCATACCCATATCGCTGTCCATGAATTTATCTAGTCTATTTTTGAATGTGACAAGTGTATTGGCACTCACCACATGACTGCTAAGCCTATTCCACTCATCCACCACCCTATTAGTAAACCAATTTTGGCCTATGTCCCTGTTGAATCTGAATTTATCCTGTTTAAACCTGTTACTTCGTGTCCTACCCGGTTCTCTTACCAACAAAACCTTATGAATGTCGTCCTTATTAAAGCCCTTCATCCATTTATAAACCTCGATCATGTCTCCACGCACCCTTCGCCTTTCTAGAGAATGCAAGTTTAACTGTTTGAGTCTTCCTCGTATGGCAAGTTTCTCAACCCCTGAATCATCTTAGTCATTCTCCTCTGCACCGATTCTAACATTTTGATATCCATTCTATAGTAAGGTGACTAGAACTGAACCCATAGTCAAGATGAGGTCTAACTAATGCTAAATATAGTTTGAGGAAGACTTCAGCTTCTGTTGCTTACGCTCCTTGAAATAAATCCCAGCACCCTATTAGCTCGATTTCTAGCTTGAATGCATTGTGCCCTTGGACGGAGATCAGAGCTCACTAAGACCCCTAAATCCTCTCGCACCCAGACCTACTTATGAGAGTGTCATTTAAGCAATAGTTATGTGAGGGTTGTTCACTACCACACCAGAATACTGCACTTCCTTACATTGAACTCCATCTGCCATTTATCCGCCCAGTCATATAATCTGTTGAGTTCACCTTGAGAATACTAGCGTCCTGATCCGACTCAATTACTCACCGATCTTGGCATCATCTGCAAATTTACTAACATCACTACTAATTCCTGTATCTAAGTCATTGATATAAATAATAAAACAAAAGTGGACCTAATACTGAACCTTGTGGGACCCACTCAACACATCCCCAGTCAGATCTTTTACCATTGATTTGCACTTTTGCTTCCTATTGCTAAGCCACGCCTTGACCCAGTTCAAAACTTTACCTCTACCCGTGAGCCTGTAATTTAAGCTACAACAGTCGTTGGTGAGGAACTTGTCAAACGCTTTACTAAAATCAAGATAGATTACATCATAATTTTCATCTCTGTCAACCGCCTCAAATACTTTATTGTAGAAGGACAAGAGATTGGTGAGGCATGACCCACCTTTTGTGAACCCATGCTGCGAGTCGTGAATTGCTATGTTTCTCTAAATGCTCCTGAATGTTCCTGGCTATTATGGACTCCAGCATTGTTTGTTCCTACCACGTAGACAAACATTGTCTCCTCTGAGGTAGTAGCGACTAAGTCGTCAACATTCTCAGCTACGTCCTCAATTCTGGTTCCTGGGAAGGAGGAGGAGTACAAAGTACAAAGGAAAAGCAAACAGAAACAGACCTCTTGGTCCTAATTCAGGCTGTTTGTTGTTGCTACCATCTACCTAATCTACGAATCAGAGACACAGGACAGCAAAGGCGAAGGCTCCTCCTCCCACTCAGTCCCTCCAGCCGAGGCTGGCATGAAAGGAAGAATACCATATAATATAGAAAACTACAATGGAATTTTACATGGACAGTAGGAAGATCATACACGACAACTAAGCTAACACTACTTTCTGTTAGACCGAGCAAAATAGCGATGTTCGTTAGCATCTAAATATTTGTCCAGTCGGTTTGTGAACGTGCAAATAGCGACGTTTCGAGGCAGACCATTCCATACATTGATGACACGGTTGAAGAAAAGTGCATTGATTCATTTGAGTTGAAACGCTTCCTCGTTATTTTGTATCCATTGTTTCTTGTTACACTTGATTGAAAGACTGTAAAATAATCATGAACATTAACGTTATCGAATCCCTTGAAAATTTTAAACTCATCTATAAGGTCACCTCTCAGCCTGTGCTGTGATAAGCTGAATAAGTTAAGTTCTTTAAGTCTGTCTTCGTACGGTTTATTTCGCAGTCTAGGATCATTTTCGTGGCTCGACGCTGCACCCTCTCGAGTTTATCAATATCCTTTCTGTAATAGGAGACCAAAACTGAACGCAATACTCAAGATGTGGGCGAACTAGGAATTGTACAGTGTCAATATTACTTTTCTGATTTGTGTTCAAATGTACGACCAATAAATCCGATCAGTTTGTTGGCAGTTTTACTACTTCTCTGCAATGTTGACTCAGTTTGAGATCGTTCGAAATTATTACCCGAGATCTTTTCTTTCTTGGTTTCAGAGAGTTGCACCCGTTAATTTGATTATGAATACGATCGTTGTTGATTCCGATATGCATAACCTTGCACTTTTCAATATTGAAATGCATTTGCCATGTTCGTGCCCAACTACTTAAACGTTCGAGATCAGCTTGGAAGTGTTCTTTATCCATTGTCGTAGTGACTCTGCTGGCTATTTTTGTGTCGTTGGCAAATTTCGATATTTTACACGATAGCCCGTCGTCAATGTCATTTACGTACACTAAAAACAGAACAGGTCCTAACACCGACCCCTGTGGAACACCGCTTTTGACATCTCGCCAGTCAGATGATATACCATTCATAACAACTCTCTGTTTACGGTCGGTAAGCCAGTCTTTGAGCCACTTATGAATATTACCAGGTATACCGTGAGCTTGCAATTTACTGAGGCGGTTGTGAGGGACTTTGTCAAATGCTTTCTGAAAATCCAAATATGCAATGTCTACTTATTGACTTTCATCGTATACATTAAAGATGTAGTTGAAAAAATCAAGATGGTTAGTCAAACAGGAACGTTTGTTTCGAAAACCATATTGCGAATCCTTAATTAGTCTGCTATCTTAAAAAAACTTTACCATTTTTTCGCAAATGATTGTCTCTAAAATTTTGCACACGATTGACGTTAGAATGATTGGTCGATAATTACCTAGTTGGGACTTATCGCCTTTTTTAAAGATAGGAGTTATGTTAGCGAGTTTCCATTCTAGTGGCACTTATCCTGTGTTTAGCGACTTTGAGAATATGCTCAAGAGGGGCTTGCTGATCTGATGTTTTGCCTCTTTAAGAATACGCGGGGATATTTTATCAGGGCCGGGCGTTTTGTTTACTTTGATATTGTCGATGATTCGTACTGTATTACTTTCTACAGTGTCGCTAATACTACTCAAGGATGTGTCATCAATATATCTTGGGGCTTCCGGTTGCCTTTCGGATAAGATTTCTTCTGTAAAAACGGAGGCAAAAAAATCATTCAATATGTTAGCGATATCTTTATCATCATTCCTGGATTCGCCATTTACAGTTGCTATTGGGCCAATACTGGTGGTGAAAACTTTTTTATTTCTTACGTAGGCAAAAAAATCTTTAGGATTTGCTTTAGGAGGAGGAGGAGGAGGAGAAAGAGGAGGAAGAGGTGGAGGAGGAGAGAAGGACAACATAAATAGGAGATTATTAAACGCTTTTCGTGTGTGTGTGTGTGTGTGTGTGTGTGTGTGTGTGTGTGTGTGTATTTCTGTACACACATTTTTTCGCAGCTTCAAAACTTTCAAAAATTTCAACTTTTTTCTGTCTTTTCGGCACCGAACAAAAGATTGATATCACCAAAACTTTCCCTCACTGTCAGCGCCTTCGTTTTTTTTTTTTCTTTTCCTTCGCATTTTGTCTTTCCCTTAACTTAATTCGAAGGTCGCCACCCCTGCTCTGACCTCACCTGACCTCACCCTCAATATCCGTTCTTGGCTCAGAGTTTTCCCGGCAAGAATAATATAGACGAATCGAAGCATCCTCTCTCTCCCCGTGCGATGGTTCTCTCCCAGGTATTAAAAATCTTCAATATCGAGTTTTCAAGCCTGACCCTTCCGGCGCTGTACCTTTCAAGTCCCCGATCAAACCTTTCCGTCTTTACGTATCAAATATCGTTTTTCGTGCTGGAAATTAGTTATACACACCCGTAACCTAAGAACAAGCTGCCTATATTTTAACAACGGGCAGCAGTGATATCGTTCTGTCATTTGTCCGCAATGAATGACTTTAAACGAGTATCCAGGGACGTGTAGAGGTCGATGCGTGTTAGTAGAGATAGAGCTCTTGCCCTTTGTGTGTGTGCCCTGTGTGCTCATGGCATGCCTTAGCAGGCAGACCAACAGGACAGAAGCAATATACTCTAATGTCGATGTCAAAAACTCAACCAGCTCTGCAAAACATTGAAGAACGAAACTCATAGGAAGTCTGTAGCCCTGTTGGTATTCTCAGACGCTTTCGCCTCTCACATCAACAATTTCCAAAGGTCAAAGAGGTGATCAATCGGGTTCTAATGAGTGTTTTATAGGTTCACGGTACAGAAGAAGGGTCATGTACCACCAGGGCCATTTAACTAACCTTGAAATGTCCAAAACTCCTACGAAAACCGTGTCAAATATGTGTGCTTGCATGGGCGCGGAAGAGTTTGAGTATGGCCTCTGATTAGCTGGTGTTTTGAGGAAGACGGAGAAGGAAGAAAAATAAGTAACACTAGTTTATTATCTTCTCGCTGGAAAAAAATTAAGCATTGTCAAAAAAAATAAAACGAAAATCAAAAAAAATCTTCATCCCTGATTAGCTTAAGTTTTTATGGGCGAAGGTTGGGAAGGATGGAAAATACAGGGTCTTCTGAGGGTGAATCTGTACGCACGAGACTCGGGGAGGCAGAGCCTTCCCTTGTGATGGAGGCGACAAGGCTGCCTTCTGGGTGCAGGCGAGGCGGGACAGATGGGGTAAAAGTTTGAAGTATTTTGGCGAGGCGCGAGGTCACTAGGAGAGTTAGAAACGGTAAGGTGCTGACACTCCTTGTTCCGGAAAGTTTGGAGAGTGTCGAAAGTAGATTGGGCCTGATTTTGGGGAGAATATTACGGAGTTACTGATTTTTTAACTGCCTCTCTTTTATTGGTCTATACTTGTAAGGAAAGTTGTATTGTCTTTTTCTTTTTAGCTACTAGATATGCGCTTTTAATATAATGGAGCTCATACGCCTGTAGCAGACGCTCAGCTGTGAACGCTTTGGCCCAAACGGAACAGTGTGTGATACAGAACAGTGGTCAGTAAAGGAGGTGCTGGCAAGTTAAGCGTACGTTGCCTTGCTTTCATTATAGTTCGCCAAGGAAAGTTGTATTGGGCTATCTAGCTCCCAACCATACACCTGCACCAGACACTCAGCTGTGAATGTTCTGCCCAGAAAGAACAGTGTGTGATATAGAACAGTGGTCAGTAAAGGAGGTGCTGGTGTTAAGTGCAAGGTGTCTTCTCTTAGCTTTCTTTCATTTATAGGTCACCATGGAAAGTTGTATTGGGCTATCTAGCTCCCAACCATACACCTGCACCAGACACTCAGCTGTGAGTGCTCTGCCCAGAAAGTGATATAGAATAGTGGTCAGTAAAGGAGGTGCTGGCAAGTTGAGAGCACGGTGTCATCTCTGAATTGCCTTTCTTGTATAAGTTACCAAGGAAAATTGTATTGGGTTTTATGGTTGATGGATAGACGATTGTACCTGACGCTCAGTTGTAAATGCACTGCCCAGACGGAACAGTGTGATATAGAACAGTGGTCAGTAGATGAGGTGCTGGCAAGTTGTGGGCAGCGTCACTAACTTGGTATTGATGGAAAACATTACTCGTGGCTACACCAACACCTCGACGATCCACCTCACGCCTAATGTGTATATTTGTATGTCCTTTGTTGTGGTAATAATCATGTATCTCCGTCCCTAAAGTTAACAATGAAAGAAAAGTTTTTAGACAAAGATGTCTATTGAAAGAGAGAGAGAGAGAGAGAGAGAGAGAGAGAGAGAGAGAGAGAGAGAGAGAGAGAGAGAGAGAGAGAGAGAGAGAGAGAGAGAGAGAGAGAGAGAGAGAGAGAGAGAGAGAGAGAGAGAGAGAGAGAGAGAGAGAGAGAGAGAGAGAGAGAGAGAGAGAGAGAGAGAGAGAGAGAGAGAGAGAGAGAGAGAGAGAGAGAGAGAGAGAGAGAGAGAGAGAGAGAGAGAGAGAGAGAGAGAGAGAGAGAGAGAGAGAGAGAGAGAGAGAGAGAGAGAGAGAGAGAGAGAGAGAGAGAGAGTTTCATCGTTTGTTGTTACCATAATTCATAGTACCGCTATATAAACAGAGGTCTACCACATGAGGGTCGTTCAGTGACACGCGGCGCACTGGTGCTAGCCTGTCTGGGTCACGGCGTCACCGACCCGCCAGCCAGCACAGGTGAGGGCCGTCCACGGTGGGAACCTTTTACCTGTGTTTCCGGCCCTGTAATGGTTCCATGAAATCCTGAGCACTTAAAGTATTTACCTGGTCGTGAAGGCATAGTTTTGGCAGCGTAATATCGGGAAACGATTTTACGCGGAGGCAATGAACTTTGTAGCGAATATCACAGCTTTTTTGCCACGAAAGTAACGGTAATGTTTAGCGAGGCAAGTGTTTGTTTTGAAATGTAAATAAATGTAGGTTTGTGGCAAATGCAGGAAGTGGAGACAAGTTAATGCTGTTTGGTGTATAGGAGTATTTATTTATATACTTATTTATTTATTTTGCCACGTGAGCAAAGGATGATATACAGCGATGCAATGTTTATTTCTAATAGTAAATAAATGCGGGTTTCTTACAAAATTAGTGATTGGAGAAGAGTTAAGTCTGTTTTGTGTGTGTGTATTTATTTAAATGTATATTTATTCTTTTATAGGGCGTGCTGTTCTATTTCAAAGGGTAAGGTTTGGGCTCCTTGCGACAGTATCATGATCAGGAACATTGATACCCGTGTTCTTAAACGCCCCGCGCCTCGGTTCGCCTGTTTGAAAAGACTCTCGTAAAAGTTCCGGCGTTTTCTTGGAATGTTTTATGTTCATAGTGATAGTTTGACACGGCTTTCGCGTCTTGAATGAGAAAATCACCCACGACAACCCGGTTAGTCTTCTCTGTGGCCTTGAAGAATAGTCGTAATGGGAGCACGGTACGTTTAGGAATATGAACCTCAGTCTGTCTTTTATATAACACAGACACGGAACTTGATAATAAAACACATGCTAACCGGCTTGAATACACGGGACTACCATTGCGAAAGACGTCTTGGTCGGTAAGGGCTTGATTGTGGAGGTCCTGAGCGTGAAATTCAGTCTGTGAGAAGTGAAACATTCGAGTCGGGTCACTGCGAGGCAAGGCGGGTTGGAGGCGGGTAAGCAGTGTGGCAGCGCTTCGTTTTGCATGGCCTCGCCCCCGCCACGCCAGGCATATCAGGGCGGGCTGCATATACCCAGTCTCTCTACGGGTTTGTGGTCCCTGAGTGAAGACGCTCGGCTGTAGCTTCGAAACTATCCACGGGGCATTCTGGAAAATACCTCATTGTAATTCCTTCTCAAAGTTACCCTAAATGACTACTTCTAAACCTAACCAAACCTTTCCTGACCTAACCTAACCTAAACTGAGCTTGCCTAACCTAACCTGATATAACATAAACCTGAGCTAATCTAACCTGAGCTAATCTAACCTAACCTAAGCTAACCTAACGTAACCTAACCAAACGAGCTAACCGAACGTAACTTAACCTAACGTAACCTTCCCTGTTCAAGAGTCGGCACCCCATATCATTAGGTATATAGGAAATACCTTAACCACTGGGTGCTCTGGAAAATACTCTCATTTTAGTTCCCACTCAAAATTTCCTCATATGACTACAACGAAACCCAACATAAGCCATCCTAACCTAGCCTAACGCAACCTGCCCTGTTCAAGAGTGGGCGCCACATACCAGTAGAGATTGGGAATATGCGGGCTGACTGGCCGAGGGTCGACACTCAGATGAACGGTAATTTGATCCGGGACTCACAGGTGTTGCTCGTTGCTGGCCTGAATGGGACGAGGCTCTGGACATGATGGCTTGGTGCTGTGAGGGAGGGCCGCTACGGAAGCCAAAGTAATGGGGGGAGGGAACCTGTCCTTCGTAATGGTTACTCTTTATGTTTAGTGAGCGTATCAGTGTTCGGTGGGGCAGTACACGGCTCAGCACTGCATGAGGCTGTACAAGGGAGGGGGACAGCCTGACAATATCCTTCATAATGATAACTCTTCTTCTTAGTGAGATCTTCAGTGTTCTGTGAGGCAGTACAAGAGTTAGTTCTCTGTTAGGCAATATATTAGGAGCAGCGTTTAGCGGGCTTTTTTTTCTCCACTTGTTTTATGCCCTTGAGCTGCTTCCTTTCCTGTAAAAAAAATGTACAAGGTTTAGTCCTCTACTAGGCAGTGCAAGTAGTGCTCTATGAGGCAGTACGAGTTGTGATGTAGACTCAGCTCTCACACGTACTAACTTCTCTTCTCTGTTGGATCGGTAATGATGTAAAATATCTCTCGTCGCCCCGCCGCAGCAAGTTTTGACGTCTCGCCGAGGCCGCCCGCTGCCGATCATTGTTTATTTCTTTTGGAGTTGGAGGATCCATCAATTTAGTAACACAACGAAGCTTTCTGTCTTTACTATTGTTTTTACAGCAATGGGAGAAGCTCAAGAACAACAAAACGGAAAACAAAAGCCTGCTAAGCAATGTTCCAGCAACAAGAGTACTGAGCCTGTATTCTCAGACGCTTCCGCTTCTCACATCAACAAGCTTCAAAGGCCAAAAAAGTGATCAATCGCGTTCTAGTAAGTGTGTTCTTAGGATCACGGTACAGAGGAAGGGTCAGAAAATTACCCATGGAAAGGCCCACAACTCCTACGAAAGCCTTGTCAAATGTGTGTGCCTAAGCGCCGAAATGTTTAAGAATATGACCCCAGAACGAGTGGCCAGAAGAGAGGTCACTGCATGTCAGTTGGAGAGGTGTCTTGATACCACCGTTGCCATATTATCGTACTCAGAGCATAGTATTTACCTGTCTCTGACGCCTAACTATTGCCAAGAAACATCAGGATCTAACTCTTTTAAAAGGATAAATATAAATGAGTTTCGTTACTGGAACCCAGAAGACAGTTTTGGGGTAGGAAGTCGGGAAATATAAGCGGCTGAGTACGATAATCTGGCAACGTTGCTTGATACTCCCTTCACGTTCAAGTTCAAGTCCAATGCAGGAGAAAATACAGACAGAGGGAGGCTATTCCAGAATTTACTAGCGAAAAGGATGAAAGACTTGAGATGCTGCATGGTGAACTCTTGCATAAGGGATTCGGGCGGCATGGGGGTGAGCTAGAGTGGAAAGTCGTGAGTGTCGGCAGCTGCCTCTCACCGCGTCGTGCCAGTCAGTCGAGGTGCTTGGTTGGGGCAGGTCGTAGCCTCGGCCAAACGTGACAGTGTATGTAACAGAGAGAGAGAGAGAGAGAGAGAGAGAGAGAGAGAGAGAGAGAGAGAGAGAGAGAGAGAGAGAGAGAGAGAGAGTGAGTGAGTGAGTGAGTGTGTGTGAGAGATTGTAAATATTTATTTCCCCGCTATTCCGATAATTTTTGCCTCACGAATTTATGGACGTCCGCGGCGGGGCTTAAAATTTACTGGCGACTTACAATGGGCGGGACACTGGATGGGTAATACTCCTCTCTGTATCAGGACCGGCGGCTGAGGGCGTGCTTGTGCGCCTTCTGTTGTGGAGTGGTGGAAGAATTGTATTTTTTTCGATCCATATTTTTGTTCTCTCTCCACCCATCAGAGACTCAAGGGCTAATGCGACGGAGATGAGCACCGAGGCCACGCGCAGCAATGTGATCATATGCCCCTGACCTTACCGTACTTTTTTTTTCTTTTGTCCACTCGTCTATATTCTTTGTTATGGGGCAGTGATTTTTTTTTTTTTTTTTGCTTGAGCTGCTTCCTTTACTGAAATAAAAATCTATGTATACTTTTTTATTTGTGGTGGTTTTGGACATATTTATTGACCTTCCTTACTGAGTGTAGGAAGAACTTAACATCTGTATCTCTCCACACTCTCCACAACAAAGGAGGCAGCTCAAGGGCAACAAAAAAAGAAAACAATAATAAAAAAAAAGCCCGCCACTCGCCGCTCCCAAAGTAAAACAAAAGAGGTGGCCGAAAGGAAGATCAAACACAGGAGGAGAGGCGTCCTGACACCCTCCTCTTGAAAGAGTTCAAGTCGTAGGCAGGAGGAAATACAGATGAGGGAAGATTGTTCCAGAGTTTACCAGCGTGAGGGATGAAAGAGTGAAGATGCTGGTTAACTCTTGCATAAGGGGTTTGGACAGTATAGGGATGAGCATGAGTAGAAAGTCGAGTGCAGCGGGGCCGCGGGAGGGGGGGAGGCATGCAGTTAGCAAGTTCAGAAGAGCAGTCAGCGTGGAAATATCGATAGAAGATAGAAAGAGAGGCAACATTGCGGCGGAATTTAAGAGGTAGAAGACTATCAGTATGAGGAGGAGAGCTGATGAGACGAAGAGCCTTAGCCTCCACTCTGTCCAGAAGAGCTGTGTGAGGGAGCCCCTACACATGAGATGCATACTCCATACGAGGGCGGACAAGGCCCCTGTATATGGACAGCAACTGTGCAGGGGAGAAGAACTGACGGAGACGGTACAGAACGCCCAGCCTCGAGGAAGCTGATTTAGTAAGAGATGAGATATGAAGTTTCCAGTTGAGATTTTGAGTTAAGGATAGACCGAGGATGTTTAGTGTTGAGGAAGGTGGTAGCTGGGTGTTGTCAAAGAATAGAGGATAGTTGTTTGGAAGATTGTGTCGAGTGGATAGGTGGAGAAACTGTTTTTTTGAGGCGTTGAAGGACACCAGGTTATTCTTGCCCCAATCGAAAATAATAGTAAGGTCTGAGGCTAAGCGTTCTGCAGCCTCCAGCCTTAAGTCGTTAAGTTCCTGAAGGGTGGGTCTTCT
Organism: Eriocheir sinensis; assembly: GCF_024679095.1. NCBI lineage: Eukaryota > Metazoa > Arthropoda > Malacostraca > Decapoda > Varunidae > Eriocheir > Eriocheir sinensis. The sequence continues at coordinate 385,873 of NC_066524.1, read as the reverse complement.
ATTTAAAGAAGTTGAGTAATGCAGAGTATAATCATCGGCGTAGGAATGGATAGGACAGTTCGTTTTGGAAAGAAGATCATCAATGAACAACAGATAAAGATTGGGAGATAGGACAGAACCCTGTGGGACACCACTGTTAATAGATTTAGGGAAGAATAGTGACCGTCTGCCACGGCAGAAATAGAACGGTCAGAAAGGAAACTGAGATAAAGGTACAGAGAGAAGGATAGAAACCGTAGGAGGGTAGTTTAGAAAGAAGATTTTTGCCAGACACTATCAAAAGCTTTTGATATGTCCTGCGCAATAGCAAAGGTTTCACCGAAACGGCTAAGAGAGGATGACCAAGAGTCAGTTAAGAGTTAGAGATCACCAGTAGAACGCCCTTGCGGAACCCATACTGGCGATCAGATAGGAGGTCAGAAGTGAAAGGTGCTTTGAATCTTCCGGTTAAGGATTGATTCAAAAGCTTTAGATAGACAAGAAAGTAAAGCTATAGGACGGTAGTTTGAGGGATTGAGCGGTCACCCTTCTTAGGTACAGGCTGTATGAAGGCATACTTCCAGCAAGAAGGAAAGGTAGGTGTTGACAGGCAGAGGCGAAAGAGTTTGACCAGGCAGGGTGACAGCACGGAGGCACAGTTTTAAGGACAATAGGAGGCACTCCATCAGGTCCATAAGCCTTCTGAGGATTGAGGCCAGAGAGGGCATAGAAAACATCATTTTGAAGAATCTTTATAACAGGCATAAAGGAGTCAGAGGGGATGAGTAGGAGGAATATGCCCAGAATCGTCCAGAGTGAAGTTTTTAGAAAAGTTTGAGAGAAGAGTTCAGCCTTAGAGATAGATGAGACGGCAGTGTTGCTGTCAGGACTGAGGAGTGGAGGGAAAGATGAAGAAGTGAAGTTGGAGGAGATGTTTTGGCTAGATGCCAGAAGTCACGGGAAGAGTTAGAGAAAGCAAGGTTTTGACATTTTCTATTAATGAAAGAATTTTTGGTTAGTCGGAGAATAGATTTGGCACGATTTCGGGCAGAAATGTAAAGTTCATAATTAGCATTAGTTTGAAGGCTCTGGTACCTTTTGTGAGCTACCTTACTATCATTGACAGCACGAGAACAAGCATGGTTAAACCAATGCTTTTTAGCGTGAGGAGTAGAGAAAGAACGAGGAATGTATGACTCCATTCCATAGAAAATAACATCTGTGATGCGCTGAGCACACAGAGGGGTCCCTATCCTGGAAGCAATAATCATTCCACGGGAATGGGAAAAGTACATCCTCAGGTCGTCCCACCGAGCTGAAGCAAAATGCCAGAAGCATCGCCTCTTCGGTGGGTCCAGAGGGTGTACAGGAGCGATAGGACAGGATGCAGAAATAAGATTGTGATCGGAGGAGCCCAACGGAGAGAACAGTTTGACAGAATAAGCAGAAGGGTTTGAGGTAAGGAAGAGGTCTAGAATGTTGGGCCGATCTCCAAGACGGTCGGGAATACGTGTAGGGTGCTGGACCAACTGCTCTAGGTCGTTGAGGATAGCAAAGTTGTAGGCTTGTTCACCAGGATGGTCAGTGAAAGAGGATGAAAGCCAAAGCTGGTAGGAACATTGAAATCTCCTAGGATGGAGATTTCAGCGAAGGGAGAGTGGGTCAAGATGTGCTCCACTTTAGAATTCAAATAGTCAAAGAATTTTACATAGTTGGTAGAGTTAGGTGAGAGATAAACAGCACAGATGTATTTAGTAATAGAATGACAATGAAGTCTTAGCCAGATGGTGGAAAATTCAGAAGAGTCAAGGTTGTGGGCACGAGAGCAAGTGATGTCGTTGCGCACGTAGGCGCAACATCCAGCTTTGGATTGAAATTTAGGATAGAGATAGTAGGAGGGAACAGAGTAGAGATTGCTGTCAGTAGCCTCAGAAACCTGTGTTTCGGTAAGGAAGAGAAGGTGAGGCTTAGAGGAGGAGAGATGATGTTCCACAGAATGAAAATTAGAGCGAAGACCGCGAATGTTGCAGAAATTGAGAAGAAAGAGGTTCGAGGAGTTATCAAGACACCTCTCGGGTCGGCAGCCAGAAGGGGAGTCCTCCCTGGGGGAATTTGTGGTCCCCCCCCCCAGTCGGGGACTCCGAGGCTTGGTGTATGTGCGCCATTTTGAAATTTTAATTTTGGGAAAAGGTGTATATGTTGTGTGAATGTAGTGTGGTGTGGATAAAGAGAGGATCTGTCTTTACATCATTTCCTCTCTCTATCTATCTATCCATCTCTTTGTCTGTCTCTATGTATAGCAATTTCTCTCCCTCCACACATTAGCTTCATATACTTAACGTGGCGGAACATTAAGTGGTGCAAAGTTCCACAGAGGAAATCTTCAGTCACTTCTTCGGCGTCTTTTTATTTCCTTCCATTCTTGCATTCATCGCTACGGAAAACTCGAGGCCAGCGAGTGATCTTCAAAGCTCAGTTCGCGCCTCATCCAAGCAGCACCGGGTCCCAATAGCCTAGTTTCCCTTGTGTCGCCTCTTCCTCACGAGTAAAGTAAATACCAGTCCGCGGGATGCACACAACTCTTCGTGCTGTGAGGAGGCTCGGGAATGGGTCGCGAGGGTGTTGCTTTCAGGAGAACCAGGAGGCGGTGAGGAGAGTTTGGAGGACACAGAACTTTGGGTTGGTATTCTCAGACGCTTCCGCCTCTCAGCTCTCACATCAACTATTTCCCAGGGCCGAAAAGGAGGTCAATCGGGTTCTAATGAGCGTTCTTTTAGGTTCATGGTACAGAAGAAGAGTCACACTACCACTACAGCCATAAAACTACCCGTAGAAATGCCCCGAACACCTACGATGGAACGGTGTACCGGGGGGCGTTTAAAGGCGTTGATTAAGACTCAGCTTCCTTTAGGCGAATATATTCTTAAACCTATATGTACAGCAGCGTCTGAGCGAGAGAGACTGCAGGTGTGTGTCAGTCGGACTCTCGTGAAGGAGTGACGAGTTACAGATTGGAAAATAATGAAGTTACAATTGGTCACGTATGTCAAGGTGACCTCTAAGCTTGATGAAATGCTTTGTATACAAGCTGAGACGGTAAACACTGACGGACGACATTCCTATAAGGTGGCGTGATCTATCTGTCGTGGGTTTTTTCCATTGACAATTGTATGCCTAATTCGTGGTGATATTAAATAATAATAATAATAATAATAATAATACATTGATATCCTACTATAACAACGAAAGCCATGTCAACTATGTGTACTTGGGCGCCTAAAGGTTTGGGAATATGGGCCCTGGGTCGCTCGCTTTGTAGGTCGCTGTCTCAGAGGATGCGGCACTGACCGAGGGGGCGCCGAGAAAGTGATTGACGATTTCATTTAATGGTACCACTGAATGTCCCCCTGCGTCAAATATATGAAGATGATGTTCGGAGAGAGAAAAGGATATAGAAAGAGAGAAAAGAAGTGAAGCTCATCCTGCACTAGAAAAAAAGGGGAGATATATATGAAACTAATCTGAGGAGAGAGAAAAAAAATGAAAGAAATAGACAAAATGGTGAAGTTCATCCCACATTAACAGAAAAGGTGAAAAATAGATTATAAGCCACCGTAGCAAACAGAGACATTCCTTTCCGAATTTCCTGCCCATTGTTAAGTCTGGTGGGTAGAGAGAGAAAAAAATATAGATAGAAAAAGAGAAGCTCGTCCTGCACACTATAAGAAAAAGTGAAAAATAAGTTCTAAGTCACCGTAGGAAGTAAACAGACATTCCCTTTCAAGTTTTGCGCCAGTTCTAAAGTTTGGTGGGTAGAGAGTTGCAAAACAGAGCCAGAAAAAAAGTAAAGTTCATCCTACTCTATAAGAAAAGGTCAAAAATAAGTTCTAAGTCATCGTAGGAAATAAACAGACACTCTATTTCCAGTTTTGCGCCAGTTCTAAAGTCTGGTGGGTAGAGAGATGCAAAATATAGCTAGAAAAAAGTGAAGTTCATCCCACACTATAAAAAAAGCTGAAAAATAAGTTCAAAGTCCCCGTAGGAAGTAAACAGACATTCCCTTTCCAGTTTTGCGCCAGTTCTAAAGTCTTGTGGGTAGAGAGATGCAAAATATAACAAAAAAAGTAAACTTCATCCTACGTTATAAGAAAAGCTGAAAAATTAGTTCTAAGTCACCGTAGGAAGTAAATAGACATTCCCTTTCGAGTCCTCTGCCTGTCGTAAAGTCTCAAAGTCTCTCGTTCAGTCATCCACAGTCACAGCCGCCTCAGGCCAGCCACCCATCCTGCACTCTATATACTGTAACAAAGGTGAAAAAAAGGTTCTAAGTCACCGTAGGAAGTAAAGACATTCCCTTTCTAGTTTTCTGCCAATTCTGAAGTTTTTTTTTCCTTCAGTCAGCCACTCCATCAGTCATCCAACCTGAACCAGTCTTGCATTTTATAAACCAAAGAGAAAAAAAAGGTTCTAAGTCACCGTAGGAAGTAAAGACACATTCCCTTTCTAGTTTTCCGCCAATTCTGATTTTTTTTCCTTCAGTCAGCCACTCCATCAGCCATCCAACCAGAACCAGTCGTACATTCTTTAAAACAAAGGTGAAAAAAAAAGTTCTAAGTCACCGTAGGAAATTCATACACATTCCCTTTCTAGTTTTCCGCCAGTTCTAAAGTTTTGCCTTCCGTCAGACTCCACCACCAGCACCATGCAGCCAGCCAGAACCAGTCACCCACCGCTGATCTTCACCGCCACACTCATCGATTTCTTTCCTTCCTACCTGCTACTACCTCCATTACCTCCACCACCACAGCGGTGGGGGCCACCGCTACTACTGCCTCCCCGCCAGCCACTTTCCGTTTTTCTTGCCCCGAGGCTTTGGTCATCACTCACTGCTGCACAACTCCGCCCGCACTCTTCGCCAAAGTCTTTCTTTGCGGACCACTTTTCTTTTCCCCGCGCGGCCCTTTCTCCCGAATCCTAGTGCGCCTCGTGACCACTCCAGCGGCTCATCCTTAAACGACCTACGTGTGGCCGGGTGTAAGAGTAGTGTGTGCTATGTAGTTTCTGTGCTGTGTGTGTTAAGGTTAGCTTCTGAGTTTTTTTTTTTTTTTTTTTTTTACGTCGCGGCCTATAGCGCCGGTAGGCTTCTTCCCGGTGGGGCCTGATGGTCGGCCCAAGGCTTCTTCCCGGTGGGTCCTGATAGTCGGCCCAGCCCGTTCTGGCGCAGGCGAGTGTTTATAGTGGCGCCATCTTGCATTGGCTCATGCTGCCCTCCCGGAGCTCATCTTTAATCCTAGAATCTAGAGTCCGGGTTGATAGGTGGTCTTCTGGACAGCATGTGGGTAGTTTTAAGCCACTCGGCGGCAGCTGAAAAATCCCAGCTTGGTGGCACCGGTCGGGGATTGAACTCGCGTCCTCCTGAACGCGGTGCTGTTACTCTGTCGATTCAGCCACCGCCTCCCCAGTCTGTTCACGAGGTACACGGTTATACTCTTAAACACTTCGGCGCCCAAGCACACATATTTGACAAGGCTTTCCTAGGAGTTGTGGGCTTTTTCAGGGGTAGTTTTATGACCCTGGTGGTAGACTGACTTCTTCTATATCATGAACCTAAAAAAACAGTCAATAAAACCCGATTGATCCCTTCTTTGTCCTTTGGAAATTGCTTTGAAGGAAACGGGTCATTTGCCGGGTGTATATTCGCATGACAGTACGGTACATTCATTGGGTATATATAGTTTTGCATACGAGTATAGTACAGTCAACTTATATAGTTATGTAGGACAAAAATTCAACGGGTATAGTCTTAAATGACACCCGCTTCGCTTGGTATAGTTTTGCATACATTCATCTGGTATAGTTTTTCACGCCACACTGCTTTCATTGGGTATTGTTCTGCAAGGCAGTCTACATTCACCGGGTACAGTTTTGCATGGCTAAAGTCGACTGGTATTGGTTTGAATGACACTCCCTTCCCCAGGTACAGTTATTCACGCCACTCCCTTCCCCCGCCATCACACACACCACAGTATAACAACCGTGATCCCGAGGTACTCAGGCGAATGTCAACAGAGCGGCCCCCTAACTGCCGGCGGCCACGCGTATCTCCGTTCCTTCAGCCAGACGAATGGAAGTGGATATGACCGGGCCAGGCCGCATTGTTTGTCCAGGGGTGTCGCCATCAGCGGGGGAGACGCGGCCGCTGTAAACGAGGCTTTGAGGGGAGGTTAGGTTAGGTGAGCTGAGGTTAGGTGAGGAGAGGGGAAGGGAATGGAGGGGAGGGTAGGTGAGTGAGTTGAGGTTATGTTATGTTAGGTTAGGTGAGGCGAGGTGAGGTTAGGTGAAATGAGGATTAGGTTGTTAGTTTATGTAATGAGCGGTGAAGTGAGGTTAGACTAGGTGAGGTGAGTTGAGGTGAGGGGCGGGGGGGCCGGAGTGTAGTGTTATGAGAGCCGGTGACTGGGGGCGACACACACACACACACACACACACACACACACACACACACACACACACACACACACACACACACACACACACACACACACACACACACACACACACACACACACACACACACACACACACACACACACACACAGAAAGAGTTGAATAAAAGTAAATATGGAGACTTGATAACAGGAGACAAACAAACCCTGTACAGAACAACGAGGTAAACACACACACACGCACACACACACCCACACACACACCCACACACACACACACACACTCACACCCACACACACACACCCACACACACCCACACACACACATTAATCACGCGAGGCAGGTCTTCGGTGTTACCTGATTCATTATTGCGTTGACAGGATTCGAACCCGGATCTACGGTTCAGCATTTCGTTGTGTCTGGTTTTATTAGTCATTTATTTTCATTTTTCTTCATTTTTTGTTTGTTTCTGGCTTTAACCCATCCGCTGCGATTGGCACGGATTTGGCCTTCACTGGTAGCCTGGTAACATATAGTCCCTGGTCTTTCTCTGCCTCTGTGGTGGATAGTGAAGTGTTTCCCATGTGGTATTGGTGTGCCGGATATCCCTTCACTGGTAGCCTGGTTACATATACTCCCAGGTCTTTCTCTGCCTCTGTGGTGGATAGTGAAGTGTTTCCCATGTGGTATTAGTGTGCTGGATATCCCTTCACTGGTATCCTGGTAACATATACTCTCAGGTCTTTCTCTGCCTCTGTGGTGGATAGTGAAGTGTTTCCCATGTGGTATTGGTGTGCTGGATATCCCTTCATTGGTATCCTGGCAACATATACTCACAGGTCTTTCTCTGCCTCTGTGGTGGATAGTGAAGTGTTTCCCATGTGGTATTGGTGTGCTGGATATCCTGTCCCAAGATGCATGACTTACATTTATCTTCATTGAATTGTAGCAGCCATTTTCTGTTCCATTTCTGTAGCTTGGTGAGGTCTTCTAGTAGGAAATTCACAGTCAAGGGGTTAATATTGTACGCCAGTCATTTGGGTTCATGTGGGTGGGTTGGGTTGATGCGAGAGGCGGAGGCGTCTGAGCACACCGACACACTGATCCACACAAAGCTCCCTGCTACGTGTCGGCCGCAACGTTGCAAGATTATCGTACTCAGGCTTTTATATTTGCTGATTTCGAGCCAAAACTGGCTCCTCCACCCCAATAACTAGTTTCATTTGTAGTTATCATTGAAATGGTAAGTTGTTGGTGTTTTTTGCAATATTCATGGGTCAGAAACTGGTAAATTCGATGTTCTGAGTACGATAATCAGGCAACGGTGGTGTCAGGAGGACAGCCTGAGACGCGTGGCTTTGAAACGCCTCTCGTCCCAGCCACCGACCCATTTTCTTAAACATTTCAGCGCCCAAGTACGCACATTTAACAAGGCTTTAGTAGGAGTCTTGAGCATTTGCAGAGATAGTTTTATGACCCTGGTAGTAGTCTGACCATTGTTCCGTGCCACTATGGTGAAAAAGCACTCCTAAAACCCGACTGATCTCCTTTCTGGCCTTTGGAAATAGTTGTGGGAGTCGGCAGCGTTTGGGAATACCGATCCAGCCTTCCTCGCCGTGCCTCGCTATGCCTCGCCGTGCCTCGCTGTGCCTCGCCGTGCCTCGCCGCTGCTGAAAGACGTCTCCTAATTTATATCTGTAACTCCGTCCGCTCTTCAGGCCGCGACAGTAACTGCGGGGACTCACTGACGCGCTGGAAAATAAAACCAAAGACTCCGAAACGAATCGCTCTCCGCTGCACCTCGGCGGGGACGGCTTCCTTTACACGAATGAGAAGTTGTACGCTGAACGGCGGCGCGGAAAACACAATGGCCCGTATTTTCAAACCTTCTGGCGCCCAGGAGCATCCATTTGGCAAGACTTTCCTAGGAGTTGTGGGCATTTCCAGGGGTAATTTATGACCCTAGTGGTAGTGTGATCATTCCTCTGTGCCATGAATGTAACAAAACACTCATTAGACCTCGACTGATCTCCTCTTCAGCCTTTGGAAATTATTGATGTGCGAGGCGAAAGCGTCTAAGAATACTGACCAATGGCAGATACAGACGCGGAGAGGCGCTTAGCGGCGTGAGGGACGAGCCGCGGTGAATGGAGGAAAAGCTTAGAGCGTTCCTCCCGCCATCTCCTGCTTCTGTCTCTTCTTCCCTCTCTCCTTCTCTTCCTCTTCGTCCCTTCTGTCCTTCCCCCCGTCTGTTAGCTCTTACGTCACTAACTCCGTCTGTCCTTTCCTTCTTCCTTCTTCCCTTCCTCCACCTCTCCCGTCACCGCCTGCTTCTGTCTCTTCTTCCCTCCCTCCTTCTCTCCCTCTTCGTCCCTCCTCTCCCTTCCTCCGTCTGTTAGCCCTTCTTTTCTCCGCCCCTTCTCTCCCTACCTCTCTTCCTCCAGCCCTCCCGTCACCACCTGCTTCTTTCCTTCCTTCTCTTCCCTTCCTCTCCTTCCCTCCGTTTGTTACTCCTTACGTCACTAACTCCTGTCCTTCCCTCTCTGTCTCTCCCTTCCTTCGTCTCTCCAGCCCTCCCGTGCCCATCTAGTTCTCTCTTTCCCGCCTCTGCCTCCCGCCCCCCGGCCCGCCGTCTGTTTGCTCTTACGTCACTATCTCCTGTCCTTTCCTCTCTCCCTCTCTTCCTCCCTCTCTCCAACCCTTCCTTTACCACTTGCTTCTTTCCTTCCCTTCTCTTTCTCCTTTTTTTCCTATCCTCCCTCCCTGCTTCTCTCCCTCCTTCCCTTCCTCCACCCTCTCGTTACCACCTGCCTCTTTCTTTCCCTTCATTCGTCAACCCTTCCGTCACTATAACTTCTCTCCGTCCCTCCTCTCCCTCCTTCCTTTCCCTCCCTCCTCTCTTCCTCCTTTCCTCCAGCTCCTCCTCCGTCTTCTCCGTCTCGTTCTCCCTTGTCCTCGTGTCTCCGGAAGCCGCCTCCTCAAGAATCAGCCGCGCCATTGGACCAACGCGGAAAGCTCTTGTTTGTAAATGACGTCATCTACCTCGCTTGTGTGTGTGTGTGTGTGTGTGTGTGTGTGTGTGTGTGTGTGTGTGTGTGTGTGTGTGTGTGTGTGTGTGTGTTCCTAACGTTAATATTTTTCCCACAGCAGAATTTTCTGTTTTTCTTTATTAACGGGCGACATTTTTTACCTTTTTTTTTTCCACGCCGCCAGAAAATATTATACTGACCTGCGAGGTTAGAATGTTATGTATACCTTCATTTTTTTCAATATGTGGAAGCTACACTTATACTTTTTCTTTATGGAGTGGCTTTTTCTTTTTACTCGGCTCGTGGGCTAGGGAAATACTGGTAGGGAATAGCATATAGTCGTAAATGTTGTAGTGGTAAACCTATCCTCAGCTCCTACAAGACACACACAGCCTAAGCTCACCGTTTTACCAGCGGACGGGATGAAAGAATGAAGATGCTGGTTAACTCTTGCATAGTATAGTAGAGTAGTAACCTCTCAAGTATAGCATCAAAGTTCAGTAGTAAGTGGTGTAGTAGTAAGTCTTTCCCTCGGTTACTACAAGACACATCACCTCAGCTCACATGATTACCAGCGGACGGGATGGAAGAATACCCCAAAATTACGAAATTAGGGCGTATATTGCAACAGAGAAACCAGATGAGGTAGCCATCACAGAGACTTTGGCCAACTCTGCACATCTAGTATCCGAACTGTCATTCCCCGGGTATGAAAGCTTCCACAAACATCGAAAGCACAAGAAAGGAGGAGTAATTTGCTACGTAAAAAGTACGCTCCCAGCCATAAAAATAGACAAACAGGATGCAGAGAATTACGATTCCGTCTATGTGGAAATAACCGCGAATAATAAGAAACTAACACTTGCGACCGTATACAGGCCTCCAAAACAACAGGCAGCAGACGACACTGCCCTGTACGAAGAGCTTCACTCTCTAACACAAATCAAAGAAGCAATGATAACTGGGGCCTTTAATTGCCCTAACATTGACTGGGGAGAATTTACTGGAGATCAAGAAGGTAGCTGGCTTATAGAAATGGTGGAGGATTCGTTCCTCACTCAAGTCGTAACTCAACCGACAAGAGAAAACAATCTGCTGGATCTGGTACTAGTAAGTAACCCCGACCTCACTCGCGACTGTGAAGTTGGTGAGAAAATTACTGGTTGCGATCACCACTTAATCCGTTTTAATGTCAACATAAGTCACAAACTCGTAGACAATCCGTCAGTGATACCAGACTACAAAAAAGCAAATTTCAACCTAGCCCGTGAGCTGCTTCCCCCTGTGACCTTGAACCAACTTAACAACGTGTGGAACGACTTCAAAGATAAGCTTTTGGGGGTAGAAAAGGCTACAGTGCCTACGAAATCCAGGCGAGTAAATGGTGCCGTAGATCCACCGTGGATGACCAGAGAAATAAAAAGGGTAGTAAACCTTAAAAAAAAGGAATTATAATCTAATGAAAGAGAATGACACGGCCGAAGCCCGTACACAGTACCACACCACCCTCAGAGCTCGTCGCACCCTTATTCGGAGTAGTAAACGCAACTGTGAATAACAAATAGCGCGCGACATCAAGACTTCACATACATCAAATTGAAAAAGAAAGTAAAATCCAATATTGGTTCCCTGACAGACGAGACTGGATCTGTAACTCTGAACAGTAAACAGATGGCCAGAATCCTCAACAGTAACTTCGCATCCGTATTCACAGTCGAGGACATCGAAACCATTCCCGAGGGCACTAACCCGCCGAGGGGGATCACGCCGCTGGAAATTGACGCAATATGCGACCAAGAAGTGAAAAAGTACTTGGACAAACTGGACACGAACAAGTCAACGGGACCCGATAGTTTTTCCCCGCGGTTATGAAAAGAGCTTAAACAACAAATACTTCAACCACACACTAACATAATTATTCAACCGGTCAGTTCAATTGAACAAGGTCCCGGAAGACTGGAAGATGGCAAACGTAACACCGATTTTCAAAAAAGGAGACAAAAGCGTTGCATTAAACTACAGGCCCATAAGTTTGACGTCAGTGGCACGAAAAATACTCGAAAAGATTTTTAGAGACAAACTTGTTAAGTTTCTAGAAGACAATAATATAATCTCCGACACCCAGCATGGTTTCAGAAACAAGCGCTCCTGCCTAACAAATTTATTAGACTTCTTCCAAGGTATATATAAGAACTGGGATACCCACATCCCCAGTGATGTTATATGCCTGGACTTTCAGAAAGCCTTCGACAAGGTACCGCACGAGTGACTCCTTAAGAAACTGCACTCGGCGGACATTGGAGCCAATCTGATCGCGTGGATAAGAGATTGGCTCACCAGCAGAAAACAACGAGTACTACTCAACGGACAGCCTTCCGATTGGCTTCCAGTCACTAGTGGAGTGACTCAAGGGTCAGTGCTGGGACCCATTCTCTTCATGATATATATCAATGACCTAGAATCAGGACTGAAATCCACAATATCCAAATTTGCTTATGACACCAAGGTGGGTGGAAAGGCCCTCACAAAGACCGACTGCGAAATCATTCAGAAAGACCTCAATCACATTATCGAATGGTCGGAAAAATGGCAAATGTCCTTCAATGTCGACATATGTAGTCATCCACATTGGGTCCAGAAATAATAACCACACATACATCATGAATGTGAAACCTCTGCAGGCGATGCAGGAGGAAAAGGATCTTGGAGTCACTATCAGCAGTGGCCTGAAACACGCGAATCACTGTAAAAAAGCATATAACAAAGCCAACACTATGCTCGGGTTTTTAGCGAGGAACTTCGAGTGTAAAACGCCAGACGTGATGCTGTCCTTGTATAACTCCATGGTAAGACCGCGCCTCGAGTATGCAGTACAGTTCTGGTCTCCTAATTACAGAAAAGACATTGTTTTACTGGAAAGGATTCAACGACGCGCCACGAAGATGATTCCAACCTTAAGGGCCCAACCGTACGAGGAACGACTCAAGCGACTCAATCTCTTTACTTTGGAGAAAAGACGTCTACGAGGAGATATGATTCAAGTCTTCAAGTACCTGAAAAAGTTCAATAACGTCGATTACTCCAATTTCTTTCAACTGCAAACCAACTCAAGAACTAAAAAATAACGGTTTACCCATTCAGTCGAGTCGATGTAACACAGACATTGGAAGGAGTTTCTTTTCAAACCGAGTCATCCGCCACTGGAACAATCTTCCTTCAGAAGTAGTAAATGCGAATACCATCAGGGTAGGCGGTGGCCGAACTGGTAACGCCTGACCCACATTCGCCGCGTGATGGACGACGCTACCACTCGGATTTTTCAGTCACCGCCGAGTGGCTTAAAACTACCCACATGCTGTCCTGAAGACCACCCATCAACCCGGACTCTAGAGGAAGCCGTCCAAGCGAATCAAGAACGAGTTCCGGGGGGCAGCATGAGCCAATGCAAGATGGCGCCACTATAAAAAACACTCGCCTGCGCCAGAACGGGCTGAGCCGACCATCAGGCCCCACCTGAAGAAGCCTTGGGCCGACCATCAGGCCCCACTGGAAGATGCCTACCGGCGCAATAGGCAACAACGTAAAAAAAAAAAAATCAACCTTCAAATATAGAATCGACCGTCATTTCGCTGCGTCGGGAGTAAACTGAATAACGAGGGGCTTTCATCTGCTCCTCAATATCGAGGTGCTTTCATCTGCTCCTCAATATCGAGGTGCTTTCATCTGCTCATCAAGCCCCAAGTGGCGGTCGAGCAGATTAAATCACCCAAGCGGGCGACCTCGTAATGAGCCAATAGGCTTTCTGTTGCCTGCATTTCATGTTTCCTCCTCTTCCTCCTCCACCACCTACTCCACTCTTTCTCTTCCTCCCTCTTCTTTCACTCACGGCTGTTTTCCTCACTTTTCCCCTGGTTTCCTCCCTTTTCTTTCCTTCCTTCATTTCTTTCCTCCAGTTCGTGTACATCGCGCGCTCACAGTTTTTAGGGCAGGCGGCGTGCTTATGAAGGCTGTCAAACATAAGGAAGCCTGTGATCTCGAGTTAAAGAATGAGGAGCGGGAAAAGGGTAGGTAGAAAGAGAAGGAGGAGGAGGTGGAATACACAGGAATGCATAGGAAGAACAGACACCAGAAGACCTGTCGGTCTATGAGGAGGGTGTCTGTTTAAGATGGACTGCTCACGATGGGTGAGATGTAGTTTCAGGGGTTACCGGTAGAGGCTTGATCTTCGTTTACCTTCGGTACAGGGTACGCTCCAGTATCCTGTTAACTTTACTGTTCCTACACCTCACTGCCTGAAACATATGAAAAGGGTCAGTAAAATCTTATATCCCTGAAATACTTATCCAATGAAGACTTCAGTTATTAATACTCTGGTGCACTAGTTACTGACGGTGGGAGTCTATTCCAGTGATCGACGACTCTATTATTGAAATAACTTCTGCGCGCCAATGTGTTACATAGGTTTACCTTTAACTTCATACCGTTGCTGCGTGTTATTGTGTTGGTGTCTCTCTGAAATAGATTATCTGGGTTAATGTTTTCGAATCTATTGAGGATTTTGAACACTTCAATTAAGTCCTCCTACTCTTCGCTTCTTTAAAGAAAACATATCTAAACGCTTTAAACGCTCGTCATACTTCAAGTTACGGAGCGCTGAATTTGTTTGGTTGCTCGTCGTTGTATCCTTTCTAGCAAACTTGATCTTTGATATAGTTCGGTGACCAGAACTGAACGGCGTATTCTAGGTGTGGTCTTCCAAATGCTAAATATACTTTCTTCATAAGTTCGGGTGATTTATAATCAAAGTTTTTGAAATTAATCCTAGCTTCATATTGGCTTTTTTACTAGCTGCAGAACATTGATCACCATTTTGTAATAGTGTTACTTCGATAATGGCCACCGATTTTTTCTTACTTCATTTCCGCTGAGCCTGCTATGTCCAGTTAGTTATTTGAAGTTAGGGATACTTATCATTCACGCGAACACACGTACACACCCAACTGGAAAGTCTTATTAAGTCTGGATTGAATGATCTCGCACTTTACTCGGTTTGTTACCGTACCTCCTAATTTGGTGTCGTTTAACTGGCTACTTGACAGGATAGTTCCCTAAATGTTCACGTAAACTATGAATAGTGTTGGCCCCAGGACCGAACCTTGGGGCACGCTACTGGTTACGGGTTGCCAATCCGATGCTTCACCATTAAGAACTACACGCTGTTCTCTGTCGGTGAGCCAGTCATGAATCCACGCACACAGATG